>NC_056743.1:959292800-959490300 GCF_019279795.1 Protopterus annectens | reverse complement strand
CTGTCCATCCTCGTCACACCCAGTGCAAATCTTAACATCTTTAACTCTGCCACGTCAAGCTCTGACTCCTGCCTTTTTATCAGTGCCACTGTCTCCAACTCATATAACATAGCTGGTCTCACTACCCTTTTGTAGACCTTCCCTTCAACTCTTACTGGTACTCGTCTTTCACAAATCACTCCTGACACTCTTCTCCACCCACTCCATCCTGCCTGTACTCTCTTCCACACTCACCCTTACTCTGAACTATTGATCCCAAGTATTTAAACTCATCCACCTTCGCCGCCTCTACTCCTTGCATCCTCAACATTCCTCTTTCCCTCCCTCTCATTCACATACATATATTCTGCCTTAGTCCATCTGACCGTAATTCCTCTCTCCTGCCTGGTATTTGAATTTATTACTAAAAAACTAAGTATAACTCATTTGAGCGTATTAATTTAGCAGACCCAAAATATATTTCATGGAAGAAGTAGTTGTTTTACCCAGACTTCCTGAACTGCAAACATTAATGTATAATAAAAAAAAAAAAAAAATCCTACAGTTTTCCAGAATTTATGTCCTTCAGAAGATTCCCTCCTTTGCTGTTAGTGTACTTAGGTTCATAGGTAGGTACTAGGCTATCGATCCAAGTGCCTAAGTAAGCCTAGCCAACAAGGTTCCCTGTACCCCTGCCGAGCAGAGAAGTGATCCCTGGAGTGTATTTCCTATTTCCCATCCACTCATCAAGATTTCTCAATACTTTGAAATATTTTAACCAGTATATCCAGCTGCCACTTTCTTTTCATTTCCTTTCCTAAAAAGGCGAAGACAAGTAAAACCATTTTGCTCATTGCTGAAGTGCAGAATCAACTGGATGATAATGTCACTGAAACACTAAACCGCTGAATTAGTGTCAGTGTTATGGTTTGTGCCTTGTGTCAGGCAGAGGTTGTCATTGCTGTATAAACAGACCTTATTTGCATTTATTTTAATTGGTAGGCATTAAGCAAACTAGCAAGGTCTCATGAGTTATAAGATGTTGTCTCTTCTTTTACAGCTGACATCTGAATTATTTGAAGCAGATCTGGAAAAGGCTTTGATGCTCAGCAAATTAGAATTTGAAGAACATAAAAAGGTACATTTGTTAATGCTATTTTATCATAAGAATCTGCATTGCTGAGCCTTATGTGAGTGAAATTCAAGTGTGGCCACTTGTTAAGCTTGCAGAAAAGAACTAATGACACAGACAGACTAGAATGGTTATTGTGTTGTATATGGTGCCATAACCCTGTCCTCTGTAAGTGCAAAAGGACTGAAATGTATTGTGTAATCTTAATTTGAATTTTGAACAATAAGTAATATCTGGTTGAAGTAGTTGATTTAACATGAAACATTTATACTCTGTTTATCTGGGTAAGTACTGAGTTGGTTGAACGGCAGTATTTAAAACTCACAGTGAATTTAGCAGCATCTTTATTATTTTACTTTTGAAGTGGTTTGGGAGTAGCTGCTGCAGTGATGTCTGGTGATTATAGTTCATAGGTTGATATGTAATTACTAGGCATGCAGTCCAGGAAACCATTGAATAGTCTATCCCAATCTCCCAGTTGTCCCAAAGCATTGTCTGGTTACGTGACTTGCTGAGGGAATCAAACCCTGTGCCACAAGAAGCAGATTATTAACAGCTTATAGCCTAAATCTTCTGCACAAACTGGCAGCCTCTTACTAAAGTTTTGGTTATATTATAGGAATAAACTGCAATGTTTGGGTATGTTGATAATGGTGGCTATGTTAACACAAGTGGCTTGGCATTCTTCTAGGCTGCTTGCTGTTCTCCTCATGCCATCAGTATGATGCTTCGGTTGCTTAGTGGAAAGGACTGCTGGAAAAGCTCCATATCTGCTGTTGCTAATACACTGCAGTGTATAACTGCCGACTGGCCCACACAAAACAGGTTCAGAAGGCTAATCTCTCATTTGCATGGCTGTACTCCTATTTTGTGGTTAGATCACTGTTGTAATGAACAAAGAAAAGTGCAATAGTGGGAACTATGAAGTTGACTGGTTGACCTACAAACAAGGGCAACCTCCAGTTGACTGTAATATACTGTGTAGTGGAGTTTAAGAAAATGCCAGAAGTAAGTGTAGTAAAAGAGCAGTGAAACAGAATGTAGTGTCTTGCTTATTTTAAAATATCTGTGTATTCTACTGTTAAAACATACTTTGTTTCTATTCACAGTTGAGTTATGTCGGCACTTACGAAGTGGTGAGTTAGATGTTGCCCCCCCCCAATTTTCTGTGATACAGTTTTATCCCAGACTTCCCAATCTTCCTAGTATTTGTGTAAGCCCAAACTTGGGATTGTAAGAAATGTATGTTGTGTAGGGTATGGCATGCAAAGAAATGGTCACTGTCTTGAGACTTTGCTGTTGCTGTTTTATAGCTGTGTCGCAAGCATGTAAGTAAAATCTACAGTTTCAGCTGCATATCCAAGTAAATCTTTCTGCAGCCTTAAATCTGAATTCCCTTCCTTATAAATGTAACTTGCTTGGTCAGCTACATAGATGTCCTCAGATGGCAGGTAAGCACCAGACTGCAGTAGCTTCCTTATTTTTGCCATTTGAATGTTATTCCCTATTCTTTTTCAGGGAGTATCACTGTAACAGTACATCATAACATTTGGATTGTATTCCATCATACCTGTATTTTTTGCGGCATGAATTTCCAAATGCTTTGCTTTTCTTCCCTTTAGACCAATAGATGAGCACACTGTTATGCACCAGAATAGATGTGTGTATGGCTTCCTTTTATAGCCTACATTTGTGTACGTTCTCTTCATTAATTCTTAACGTTTTTGAATGCCATGCATTTCTGCTTACCACCTTTAATGTACAGTCCCTTACATTTCAACGTTTAATCGCTTGTTATGATTTCTTTCTTATTTTTTTTTAACACGTACATCAGTTATACAATCATTTTTGGCAATTGCAGGCACCCCTTGGAAAGTATGATAGTAACTAATGATGTGTCCCAGGGCTCAGTACTGCGATTCCTCATTTTTGATTTGTTTCCAATATACAGACTGGGAATCAGGACCTTTGGCTAGCTAAGTTTGTAGATGACTGCTAACTGAGCATTATGGTCAAATCTCCTTCTGTTCCCCATTTAGTACAGCAGAACCTAACCTTTGTAAATAAGTTGTGTACAGAAAAAGGGCTAAAATTAAATGCAAGAAAGTGTAGTATTGTTACAGTTGGGAAATGTCTTGTCTTCCTTTAATGTACAGTATCTCCAGTACCCCTGTCCAAAATGATAATGTAGTCTGGAGTCTTGTGGAAGGATCCATGCCTTACATTCTGGGCCATTAGTGACACCATCCTCCTTGATCTCCTCTATCTTCCAAGTAAATTTGCTCCACTCATACCAGAACTAGGAACTTAAATTCATCTCTCCAGTGCATTTTACTGAGGTGCTGGTGAAGATTTATTATCCAAAATCTACCCCACCTCTAGAGTAGACTTCCCTTGCAAGTTAAACAGACACCATAGCATCCTTCAGATTAAACCTGAATGATTGCATGGGTACCCATAAATTTACTGCAGGACTTGCCTTGTTTATCCTCGCTGATAAGGTGGGGGGGGGATACAGCTCGAGGATGACTATTGACAAGGTGTATATGGTCTTATGACTCAGTTGCCATGCATTTACTATGATCGTGAATTGATAAATACATGTAAATGAAGTTCAGTAGACAAATATCCCCTAAAGACTTTCTGACTTTCATTTTGCAGAATCTGTTCTGTTTAGGTCCTGTTCACAACATTGGAGAATGTGAAAATTGTAGGAAATTCAAGCAAGCTGCAAAAATTGTATAATCAAAAGGCTTTATATTCTTTCCCTACTGAAAAGAGATTTGGGTCCTTAGAAAAGACATCAGAGAGGAAATATCAAGTTGAACCTGTGAAGCCAGAATCAAGAAGCTTATTATAAAGATGTCAGAGTACATAAAGAAGGTCTGATCATCCATGGATTCTGGGACTTTTCCTTCCATGTGTTCCCCTTCAGGGGCTGGTAGTTCTGATTTACTATTACCCAGTAGACAGAGAAGAGTTTGTGCTGCAATAGCCTGAAGTTCTTTTGTCTCCCAAGGCTGCATCTGTATAGTTTGTGTCAACACAACCCCCTACTGAGGTTCACTACAGCTTGTTAAGGAGCTTCTTTCAGGATTGGCTGAAAAGTTATCATTACCTGGGATGGTACCTTCTGGTGATTGAAGTAGTTTGGAGTTCTGCCTTGATTAGCCTTCTTCAGTGACGGTACCCATGAAGGCCCTTTATTAATCAAAAAGAGCCTGGAGTTCTCCTGTTTCATCTGATGAAGCTGATTGTTCATTTGAACCTTTAGCACCTCTCTCCAGATTATATTATTTTATACCATTATGATTCATCCTCACAGCCTTCAAGCTCTCTTTCTCAGGACATTAAATGTAATGATCCTGCTACCATAACTGGATAAGAGTTTAACTGGCCTGTCTTACATTTCCTTTCCTAAGTGGAAGTTATTAATCAGTTGGATCCATAAGATCCCACTGCATATATGGCGAATAGTAGGGGGACTTTCCACCCTAGCCTGGTCAAATTTACGATGGTCTATGTGAATACCACCTCAGGTCTTCCTGGAAAAGAGGCCACTGGACTGGTGGGGTTAACCTAATCAAAAAAGGGCAAATAGGTAAGTACTAAAAATGCTCACAACGTCTCAGAATCTGTGGGTAGAATTTATCTCTTTTTTTTTTTTTTTTTTTCAGAATGTTCCAGGATTTGTTGAATAAAAAGTTTTGGCATCCTAATTCTCTCAGCCTCCAGCTCATAAGTCAGCTGGCTTGTGTACAAGTTTGATAAAAAGAAACCTGCCATTTTAATTTGAAGTCAGGTCCTGCAGTATTAACAGTCCCTACACCTTCTGAGGCATTTAGTACTTTTCATTGTTCTAGTAGGTAGTTTGTCCTTAATGAAGGAAGGTAGGTTGTTGGGCTAGTATGGTGAGAGGATTTGTATCTATAGTAACTTGTCATTATATCTTACTGTTACAGTTCAGACAATTGTAAAGGATACTCCTGAACTTTGGAGGAGGTTTTTTGTACTCCCGATTTGTAACTTGAGGCGGGGGGGGGGGGTCAATCTGGGGAAGTCCCCATGACACCAATTTATGCAACTACTCTTCTCCTCAGGAGTCAGCCAAACAAACATTCCTGTACAGTATTATGGCACTTTTAGTTGTTCTAGAAGTTGCTTCGTATGCATACCTTAATGTTTGCTGGTCTACTGTCTCAACAGTTTTTACATATACACCAGCTCTTCTTTAGTTTTTAAGTCTGTAAAATTATTTACATTCGCTGTCTACTAAAGATGAAATTTTGAAATAATAGTGTGAGTGAAGTAATTCTGAGTTTTTGATACAGCTTCAGAGGACAAGACACACATTCATTCTTTAAACAGCCACAGATGTTTAAATGACTGAATGCCAACATCAGCAATGCCACTACATTTCCAGCTGATGCTGATCACACCCCTGAACAACTTGAGTCTCGAGCAGCTACTCTCTTCCTTTTACCTTAGTTACAACTCTGCTCCCGAGAATCTCCTAGAGAAAAGTAAAGTTCAAATTTTATTTGTCACAGATGTAGGAAATGTACTCTTTTAATCATCCATATCCTCATCTCTTTAAATCTTGAAAGTAAAAGGGAAGAGGTGTAATTTATTGCTGTTCCTTCCTTTGTATAAATATTTCCCATTAAAATGCCTTCGTAGAAATCTTGTCCCGCAGACTGTACTGCAAGATCTGAATGATGTGTTTGCGGTCGTTCTATATACTCTGTTTATATAACGTTGTTTGCTTATTATACTGTGCAGAGAGGATACGCAGAATCCATCTCTTTTTAGCATTTTGTGTCTCGTGCTGTCTAAATATTTTACGGAAGGGCAAATTTAAGGACAAGTGTAAGATTTTTTGTTTGGCGACAGTATTCTTTAAAGAGAATGGAGTTACAGAAATACAAAAATCTGAAATAAGCTAATGTTTGATTGGTTATATTTAATGTTCATCATTTGATCATTTCTTCTAATAGTCTGAACTATATGGGTTATATCATGAATAGGGAGTAACAGTTGTCCAGCTTCCAAAGCTTAAGACCACCTTCTACTCACCTGGACAGTTGAAAGCTCAAGCTAGGAGGGGAGAATATCAGCGGTTTGTCACTAAGCCCTTCAGAGCTTTTTTGCCTCTGCAAGGCGCACCTTTTTCTGGGCTTTCAAGGATAGACGGTCAGCTAACCTTTCTCCATTGCTGGTCAGATAATTTCCCTTGGAGATGGACATTTCATTTTTTAACATAAAAACAGTACTACTTTAAAAAAAAACTTGTTTTATGTTAGTTTTTTAAATGTTTTTGGGACTGTTACGTGACATTTCTGTCATTTGAAGCTGTGTGGGTTTTTTATTAATTTTTATGTAAACTTTAGTTTGCTTCAAGTTTACTTTTAATTTTTATATTTTACAAGTTATATTTAGGTGTTAGGGCATGTGAGTGTTGTGCTTATTACGGAGTTTTTTTTTTTAACTCCACTTTTCTGTTACTTAATATTTACAGACTAATTTTGACATCACTACCCACATTTCAAACTTCTTTATGGGCTTAACCATGAAACAGCTTACTGGTTCCCCATACCTTCCTTCCTCCACTCAACAGAAAAAGAAAATTTCAAGACAGCCTTTGCTATTACAGCAGGCTGCTTCTTTACTTCAGTTACAGGTGGCTGATCCTGCAGTGGTCATTTCAGTGCCCTCAGACCACTCATCTTATTTCTTTGGTTCTTGTGGTATAGTTCACTGTACTTCTGTTCATATGTTGCAGAATTCATAACATGAGGGTGTCCACTGATTGTATGTCCAGCCAGTATAGAAAATACTAGAGCTGCTGTGAGGTATGTGCGACGTTGCACAGAAGCAAAACATACGTCGGTCATAAAATGACGTCTGGTATAAAGCAGACGTCTGCATGTACTAGACCTGAGAACTTGTACATTGGTCATAAGATGACGGGTATAAAGTGGACTTTATCATGTACCCGACCTGGGAACTTTTCTGCCGCTTGTCCAATCGTCTGCTCCAGTCGTCACTCATCAGACAAATTGCGAACCTTGGTTTCAAATAAGTGCTCCATTGGGGGTTTTCTTTGTCTTTTGGCTGCTGTTTGTTTTTGTGGTTACATTTCAGCTAGGAAGAGCAAGTGTCAGTGTGGAAGGCAGATTCCATATAAGGACTCTCACGACCTTTGTCTATTTTTGCCTAGGCGCTGACCATGACCATACTACTTGTTCTGTTTGCAAGGACTTTGTCCCCAAGACACTTTGTAGTCAGTTAGCTTCTCTAAATTTATACCTGGAAAATAAGTGCCTAAAACATCTCGCACATCATTTAGAAGTTATGTCGGGACATCAGATGAGCCTCAAGCTAAGAAGGCCAAGAAATCTAGGCCTGATTTACCCGCTGCCCCCTCTGGTCTGGACATCTCTTCGGAGGCCACTGTTGGCCTGGAGACTGTTCAGGAGTCGGTAGGCAGTCCTTTAATGGGTATGATGTGGAAGCCATGAAGGACCATATCAGCACGTCCTTGAGGGGGACAGGGGAACACAGGCATCCGACTCGGGCGTGGGGGGGGGGCGGCAAACTAGGCTCATTTTGACTGAAGGCCTGCGTGGCATTACACAAATTGTGCGAGAGGATGTTCCTGCCAACATTGTGTAGTGTAGGCCGATGTCAGGTCCATCCACCTTCCATTAAATGGAGGTTCCTAGAAAGAAGAAAATTAAAACAAAACATGTTTCTTCTGCTCCTCAGGAACAACCTGCAGATTGCAGGCTTTTTCCCAAGGCCTTTTCAATGCCTTTATGGCCCTGAGGCAATCCTCAGCCCTCTCTCTCTCCCTTCTCCCTCCAGTCCTTCCTCTACACCACAGAAGAGGACTTCTGATGAGTTTTTATCAGATAATGAGGATTCTTCTGGGGATATATCTTTGGCTTATTCTGCCGAAATTTGTTCTCCGTTGGGTGATGCCTCCCCAGAAGAAGAATCTATTGACAGTGATTCCCCTGGGGAGGATATCTCATTTGGGGAAACCATTCTTAAAATGAGGCAGTTTTTCAAATGAGATTGTTCTCAGGTATCAGACATCCAAAAAAGGTACTATGACCTGCTGCAGATGGACTCCCCTTCCGCCATCCCTCCTGTTCTGCCAGCCTTCCTGGATGCCTTTGCTGCAGCTTCAAAGTGCCCTGATTATCAACCTCCTCCCCCAAAAGACCAGATAGATTTTATAAAGTGCCAGAGGATTCCACATTGCTGTTCAAATGTCCCTCTGCAGATTCTGCTACCATTTCAGTATCTGCAGACAAGATCTCCAAGATGCTACCATCCACTTCCTGTACCCTTCAGATAAGGAGAGCAAAGTCATGGAGAGAATAAGGAAAAATATTTATACATCAGCTACTGTGGCTTTCAAGGCCATTAACTACCAAACCCATATGGCCAAGTATTCCTTGGCCCTTCTTTTGGACTCTGGTAAACTACCTTCTGAGCTTCCTGACTCTCCCGCTAAGGCCAAGCTCTCCTCCATCCTTAACTCAGCTCAAGTTACACAGCATTCCATAAAGTGTAGCTGTGATGCCGAGGATGCATCAGTTAGAGCGTCTGCGTGTTGGTCTGTCCTGAGAAGGTACTCTTGGCTCAGGCTCCCACCTTTGCCTAATGACATTAAGGCAAAAATTATGGATACCCCTGGACAACAAGGCATTATTTGACACCTCTGCTGCAGAATTCTCTTAAGTCTCTACAGGAGAAGGGCAAGGAGCTGCAAGACGTGAAATATATTTTTTTTCCTGGTGCCCAGGTTTCAGAGGAGCTACCCTACCATGACCACCTCTGTAATGAAGTCTTCCAAGTCCCAATCTTCCAAAGGTAAGAGAGATGATGGGAAACCATTTACCTCTAAATCTACCTCCTCTGCTCCCACAAAGAAACAGCCCTTTCCGGCTAAGACAGGTAGTCTGTAACTACCTGCCTCCCGGACCACTAACACCTGTGTCCCTTTGCCTCTCTCCTTCTCTGTCTGCTTGGAAACTGATAACTCAAGACTCTTGGGTCCTAGTCATCATCCTGCAAGGATACTTTATGGTGTGGAAGACTCCTCCCCCCTTCAGGGCTATTCACAAGCTCCAAAAGAAAACTGGATTTCTTTCCCCAGGTCATTTCCACCCTCCTTTCTCAAAGCATCATTCAGGTAGTGCTGCCCTCTCAAGTAGGAAAAGGGTTCTACTCCAGGATGTTCCTGGTACCCAGGAAGGATGGTCCTTGGAGACTCAATCTAGAACTATCCCATCTAAATACCTTACTGAAGCTTCCCACATTTCGAATGTTAACATTACCCACCCTTCTTCCTCTCATCCTTCCTCAGACCTTTATGATGTCACTGGAGAACAAGGTTGCCTATCTTCATATTCCCATTCATCTTCGGTTCAGGAAGTTTTGCTATTGCTTCCTCACATTTTCAGTTCTGTGCCTTGCCCTTTGGATTGTCTACGGCCCTGAGGGTCTTCACAAAATGCTTAGCTCCTGTCATAGCCTTCTGCAGGCTACAGGGCATACATATTTTTCCATACCTAGATTACATTCTTCTCCAGGCTTGGACTCCAGACATACTTCAGGAGAATCTCTACTTTACGGTGTCATTGTTGGAGGGTCTAGGATTCACAATCAGTTACCAGAAATCTACTCTGGTTCCTTCGCAAGACCACATTTTCCTTGGCTGCAAGGTCCAATCAGGCATGATGCTGGCTTCCTTATCTCCAGAAAAGGTCCTGTCCCTCACGTCCTACTTCCTGGACCTCTTGCTTCTCCAATCCCTGACTGCCAGGGAGTTTCTTCACCTCCTGGGGTTTATGGCATCCACTATCCCCATGCTTCCTTTAGCCAAGTTACACATGAGGACATTCTAGTGGTTCTTGAACAGTATGGGTGCAACACTCTCATCCTCAGGATTTTTTTATCCCATTCCTGCATTGCCTGAAAAAGGAGTTACACTGGTGGAGCCAACACGTTTCAAGGAATCCAGGTTTACCCATGCAACCACCTCTTCCCACTCGGGAGCTGAACATGGATGCTTCATATATGAGATGGGGAGTAAACCTAGACTCATGAAGGGTCAGAGATGTCTGGTTTCAAACCCAGAAAAGAGAGCTCATCACTGTAAAGGAGATGAGAGCCCCAGGGGTTTTAAGATGGTTTACAGACAATACCACAACATAGATCCTCTGATATGTCAACAAACATGAAGGGACAAAGTCCTTTCTCCTGTGAAGACTGGCTTTACATGCCTGGGAGCTAGCTGCTCAGAGTCAACTCACACTCCAGGTGGTTTACATACCCACGACCCCGAATGTTGTGGCAGACACACTGACCAAGTCCATGGCTCACTCCCATGAATGGATGTTACACAGGGATATGTTTCTGGACATGGTCCATCGATACGGTACACCTCCAGTAGATCCCTTTGCCTCCCCCATGAACAGACAACTTCCCAAGTTTTGTGTCAGGGTTCATGTTCCCCTGGCATGGAAGGTGGACGGCCTATATTTCTGTTGGAAGGAGATGTTTCTATATGCATCCCCCCCACTTCCCTAATCCTCAAAAGGTCCCGTTGAAAATCCAACAGGAGCAACCAAAAAATCTTGCTGGTGACCTCCTTTTTGGCAAGACAGCATTGGTTTCCCCTTTCTTCTGCATTTAGTCAGGGGCAGTCACCACAAGTTACCTCACAGAATGGGCCTACTCACACAGGATAAGGGAAATTTAGTACACACACAGATGTTAACTCTACAACTGACCCTGTTGGTGATAGGGTTTTGATTCCCTTCAGACACCTTTTCTCTGAGGACATGCTACAAATTCTGCAAGAGACCAGAAAACCCACTATTAGGAAATCTTATGATGTTCATCGTGCATACAGCTGCAGTCATAACAGATGGGTTCTCCTGCCGTCAGGCGGGTCCTCGGTCGGCCGAATTCCAAAGTCTAGGTCCGGCGTCAGTTGTTGTCGCTTCTTCCCTGACGTCAGTGCGACAGGGGTATAAAAGAACCAGCCGACGCCATTTTCTTCAGTCTTTCTTGCCGCGCGGTGCCTGAAGCAGAAGCAGTTCGCAAGTGCCGGTCGGCCAGCTCCTGAAATTACGAAAATTTTGCAACCAAAGTCTTCTTGAAAGCTAAGTACCCCGTTGGGGAAACTTTTCTTGCCTCAGACCGATGTCAGACAAAGTTAATAATTGTATTTCATGTGGGAAGCAAATACCGCATAAGGATTTTCATTCCCTCTGCATTCCTTGCTTAGGCCCAGACCACGACGTCTCGGTCTGTCGTTTTTGTGCTACATTCAACAAATGCACCATTAAGCATTGGGCAGAGTTCGCCCAGCACTATTTTGGCAAAAAATTTAACTATATTATGTCGTCGGATACACCGACTCCAGTTTTGTCTAAAAAACGCAAAGATAAGGACCGACACACGAGGTCCGCAGCCTCTACCGACACAACGCCAAAGCCGACTACAGGTGGTCCGGTTCTCAGCGAGGCGCCTACGCAGCCCCTGCCTACCGACGACACATCATTGGCGGTGTCTTCTGTGCCCGAGGTCGCAGGCTCCTCGGCCCACACCCCGACTACAGATACCGAAGCCACTTTTGGTGGTGAAACTCAAAATGTAGACAGGTCTGCCTCTTCTCAGGGTGTCTTCAGACCTTCCTCCTCTTTTTCCATCAAGGCTTTCACTAAGTCTAAAGCAGCCATGCATTCTAAGAGACCAGCTACACAGGGCCCTTCTCCAGGCCCCATGCCTAAAAAACAGATGCTTAAAATGGCTGAGGATTTAATTACTCTTATCAGGGGTTCTCACCCCCCCCCAGACAAAAGGCCCAGAGTGAAGGAAGAATCCCCCTCCTCTGACCAGGCCTCCATTATTTCAGAGCACTCGGATGAACAGGAACATTCTTACTCCCCTTTTGAAGATTCTGATGCAGAGGAGTCCATTCCCTCAGTCTCCCCTCCAGAGGATTACTCATTTGGGGAAACCTTGCATACCTTAAGGGAACACTTCCACTGGGAAGGCCAAGGGTATTCAGATTCCAAGAAAAGGCTTAGGGATTTTCTCTTGCTACCTCAGCACAGGCCTCTGGCTATACCTCCTGTCTTAGACATACTAGATGATGTTTATTCGGAGGCCTGCCTTAACCCGGATTCTTTACCTCCAGCCCCAGTCAAACCAGACAGGTACTACCGGGTTCCTGACTCGCACCAATTTCTATACAAAAGCCATGCGGCTGACACAGAAACTATCCCACAGGGCCCCAAGGAAATTAAGGCCTCCACTGCTAAAAATCCATTACCTTCCGAGAGAGATTCCAGATCTTTAGAAAGGTGGGGAAAAAAGGTATACACCGCGGCCACCTTAACCATGAGGGCATTAAACTGCCAGTTCCATATGTTAAAGTACCAACAGTTTCTGTTATCACAGTTGAGAAACAAAATGTCACAACCTGAACAACCAGACTTGAAGGAGTTGCAGGATTTGATGCATAGTGCAGAACAAGTGGGTAAACATACCTTGCAATGTGGTTTTGATGCTCTAGAGGCCTCATGTAGAGCTGCTGTTACGGGATCAGTCATACGTAGACATGCCTGGCTCAAGGAGCAAACCTTACCAAATCATGTCAAAGCTAAATTACTAGATGCCCCTCTACAAAAGGATGTATTATTTGGGGTTAAAGCTGAGGAGGTATTAAAGAAAATGGAGGAAAAGGCTAAATCAATGCAAACAGTGAAAGATTTTCTACAGGTACAGCCTCCACGTTTCAGTAGAAATTGGCCTTCCAAAAATTGGTCCTTTCCAGCCACGGACAGACCCCAAAGAGGTAGATACAGGTGCCCGAGGGGCAGAGGGCAATCTCAAGGATCGTTTAGAGGCAGGCAATGGCAAGCTCCTACACAAAGAGGTGGTGAGGATAGTTCACAGCCATTCAGAAAGCAAGCCCAATGACTTTCCCCTTTGCATGCCAAGCAAGGCTCAAATGGCAGCACCCTTAGGCGGAAAACTGGCATTATTTTCAAAAATTGGCATATTGTCACAAAAGACAAATGGATCCTGGACATTATAAACAGAGGCTACAGATTCCATTTTCACACCCTTCCAAAAATGAGAGGCATGCCAAACCTGCCACACAATCAAAGGGCAGAGGCACAAAGACAAATTTCAGATCTCATGGACATGAAAGCTATTCAAGAGGTACCTACTCAAGAACAAGGTCAAGGTTTTTATTCCAGACTATTCCTGGTACCAAGGAAGGGAAAAGATTGGAGACCTATTTTGGACCTGTCCATCCTAAACACATTTTTACTCGTACCAAAATTCAAGATGCTCACATTACAGCAGCTTCTTCCCATGCTGGGCAAGGAGTCTTGGCTGGTAACATTGGACCTCAAGGGGCATACCTGCATGTCCCAATCAGACAAAATTGCAGAAGATACCTCAGATTTCTTGCAGGTTCAACCCATTATCAATTCTCTGCATTGCCCTTTGGCTTATCTACTGTGCCCAGAGTATTCGCGACATGCCTGGCATCAGTAATTGCCTACTGCAGACTTCAAGGGATACAAATATACCCATATTTGGATGACTGCCTGATCCAAGCGGACAGCAAGCACATACTTCTGAAACATCTGGCTTTTGTAATAATGTTGTTGAATTCTCTGGGATACACAGTCAACAAAAAGAAATCAAGGCTAATACCCTCTCAGAAAATAATTTTCCTGGGTGCCAACTCGGACACAAACACCCAGATGGCCTACCTCACGCCAGAGAAAGAGGGCAAACTATCTCAATACTTCAGAAAACTAGCAAATTTCACCAGGCTGACTGCAAGGAAAATCCTGCAGGCTCTGGGGTTCATGGCATCTTGCATCCTACTAATCCCACGTGCAAAGCTGCATATGAGGAAACTTCAATGGTACCTGAAAAACCTATGGTCTCAACACAGCCACAGTTTGGAAACAATAATACCACTAATTCCATGTCTTCAAAAGGAATTTCTGTGGTGGGCTCAAGCATGCCAAACAAACACGGGTCTCCCATTCTGCAAGCCTCAAGCAAATCAAGTCATCACTACAGACACCTCGGACTACGCCTGGGGGGGCGCACATGACAGATCAGTGCATTCAGGGCAAATGGTCCCAAAAAGAAAAGCACCTTCACATCAATCAAAAGGAAATGCTAGCAGTAATAAATGCTATTATAGCTTTCAAAGATGTTCTGCATCCAGGTCAACTATTGATAAGGACAGACAACACCACAGTAATGTGGTACATAAACAGGGAGGAACCCATTCATACCCCCTATGCAGGCTGGCCATGTCACTTTGGAACATGGCTCTGGAATTACAAATCGAACTTCAAGCACAGTACTTGCCAGGCAAGGAAAACACGCTGGCAGACAACCTAAGCAGAAATATGACAGATCCACACAAATGGAAGTTGCATCCTCAAGTTTTTACAGAGATAATACAAGCATGGGGAAGGCCAGACATAGATCTCTTTGCCTCCCGCAAAAATCACCAATTGACAAAATTCTGCTCAAGGACTTTTCATCCACAGGCCTGGAGAGTGGACGCTCTCTCTTTCAGTTGGACAACAATGACAGTTTATGCCTTTCCGCCTCTTCCTCTGCTGCCCAAAGATCTATTAAAAACCAGAGCAGACAGACCAAAGATGATTCTCATTGCTCCAGACTGGCCAAGACAGCACTGGTACCCACTCCTGAGGAGCCTGACGCATTCCCCACCATGGACCATACCTCTAATGCCTCTTCTTCTGACTCAGCACAGCTTCAAAACTCTTCACAGTCAGCTGAAAACACTCAATCTGGCCGCATGGAAGATTCCTTAACATCACAACAGACCCTACTCTCCAAGGAGGTGCAGGATGTCATTTTGGAGGCCAGAAGGCCGTCTACTAGAAAAGCTTACTCCGCAAAATGGAAACGGTTTTGTGCCTGGAATGAGAAAAGGGGCCAGAATCCTGGAAAACTGAATTTACCTCAAATATTACAGTATCTAGCTGAGCTGCTAAGCAGTGGACTTTCATTTTCCTCCATCAAGATCCATGCCTCAGCCATTTCTGCAGAAGACAACACTGATCCACCTTTATTCTCTCACCCCCTCTTAAGACAGTTCCTAAGAGGGGCTAAGAATATAAAGCCCCCAAGGAAACAACCAATACCTGCTTGGGACCTCAATTTCATTCTAGAAAAGCTGACTTTGCCTCCCTTTGAGCCAGCTGCCTCAACAGATTTGCAGTATTTGTCCTGGAAAACAGCTTTCCTTCTGGCTGTCACCTCAGCTCGCAGGGTATCGGAACTACAAGCCCTCATGGCTGTGCAGCCTTTTATCATCTTCCATCAAGACAGAATTTCCTTACGAACCAACCCATCCTTTATGCCAAAGGTGGTATCCAGGGTAGCTTTGAATCAGGCTATCCACTTACCTACCTTTTACCGTAATCCTCAAAACAAAGGGGAGAGACTACTACATTCCTTGGACATCCACAGACAGCTGCACTATTATTTGGACAGAACAAAGCCTTTCAGAAAAACAGAACAGCTCTTTGTGTCCTATGCTATAGGAGCTCAAGGGAAGCCAATTTCCAAATAGACAATCTCAAAATGGATAGCCCACTGCATACGCTTTTGTTACTCTTTTCATGGTAAAACTGTACCTGCAGGCATCAGATCTCAGTCCACAAGGGCCACAGCTACCTCTGCAGCTTTCCTCAGAGGAGTTCCTACCAAAGATATTTTGGAAGCAGCCACTTGGAGTTCTGTGCATACCTTCTCCAAGCACTACCACCTTCCATTATACTCCAAAACTAGAGCAGGCTTTGCCACTGCAGTCTTGCAGGGCATCCTGGCTCCTCCTAGTTCCACCTAGTGCCTACCACCCCTTTCTTAGCTTTGGGATTCTACCCATCTGTTATGACTGCAGCTGTATGCACGATCAACATAGTACAGTTTTGTACCTACCATAAATGTAGATGTTCGAGTGCTAATACAGCTGCAGTCCAGGTTTCCCTCCCTCCTTCCCCTCTTGGGACAGGCCTATTGGCTAACACCTCCTCATACAACCTGATTGGGGTATTCATTTATGGTGTATTTGCTTGCAACTACTGTATTTTGATTATATTGCATTGCTTTATTACATAAATTTATGTATTGCCTTCCTTCTGGGGGCACCTGACATCTGGGGCAAGAAAAACTGAAGAAAATGGCATCGGCTGGTTCTTTTATACCCCTGTCGCACTGACGTCAGGGAAGAAGTGACGACAACCGACGCCGGACCTAGACTTTGGAATTCGGCCGACCGAGGACCCGCCTGACTGCAGGAGAACCCATCTGTTATGACTGCAGCTGTATTAGCACTCGAACATCTACATTTATGGTAGGTACAAAACTATACTTTTCCGACTGGAAAAGGTTTTCCATCTGGTGTCTTAAAAATGATTTACAACCCTTGCTAGTGGATGTTCCAGTGGTTCTGTCCTTCCTATGTAAATCATTGAAGAGTGGACTGTCATACTCTTCGGTAAAAACTCACCTTTCTTCCATCTCTGCATGTCTGCCTATGTCTTCCCCTTTAGTTTCCAGGTTGGAAGTTAAACTGTTCTTAAAAGGTGTCCTTCACATCAGACCACCAAGGAAACCAGTTCCCCCCTCCTTGGGATCTCAACTTTGTCTTGGAAAAACTTTTTCTGGCCCATTTCAAGCCAGCAAGTTCTGCTTCTCTGTAGCAGTGTACCTGGAAAACAGTCCTTCTCATAGCCATTACTTCTGCCAGAAGGGTTTCTGAATTACAGGCTCTGTTGTCTTCTTCCCATTCACGTTTTTTCACAGGGATTAGAATATCTTTACGCACTAACCCCTCCTTTATGCTCGGGGTGGTAAATGCGTTATCACTCAATCAGTCCATTAATCTTCCCACCTTTTCCCTTCTCCTCAAATGTTTATTGTGTTTCACTGTTGCAGTAATTACAATTGGGTTATCCTGCTGGCAGGCTACCCGCAGTCGGCCTGAATTCCAAAGTCTATGTCTGGCGTCGGTTGTTGTCGCCTCCTCCCTGACATCAGTGCGCCAGGGGTATAAAAGATGCAGCCGACGCCATTTTCTTCAGTCTTTCTTGCCGCGCGGTGCCCGAAGCAAAAGCAGTTCGCAAGTGCCGGTTGGCTGACTCCTGAGATTTTCAAGCTTGAATTTCAGATCCGAAGTCTTCATTAAAAGCGAAGTACCCCATTGGGGAAACTTTTTTCTTGCTCCAGACCGATGTCAGAAAAAGTTAATAATTGTATTTCCTATGGGAAGCAAATACCTCATAAGGATTTTCATTCTTACGGCATTCCTTGCGTAGGCCCTGACCACGACATTGCTAGTTGTCGGTTTTGTGCTAGATTTAACCAATGCACTGTTAAGCGTTGGTACAATTTTGCATTTCATTACTTTGGCAGAAGATTAAATATATAATTCCGTCGGAACAGCCGACTACCGGAGTTTACAAAAAACGCAAGGAAAAAGAAAAGGACAGGCATCCGAGGACCAAAACCGACGACGAGGCTTCTTCTAGGCCAGTTGCCGGTTCGCCGGTTCTCAGTGAGGCGCTTTCGCATCCCCTGATGACCGCTACTTTAGAGCCGCAGGCCGATACCAACTCCCACGTGGAGTCAACCAGGCCTACAGAAACTCAAGGTATTGGACCTTCAGAACCCATTCCCTCAGTTAGGTCTGGAGCCGCTGAGCAGGCATCGGCTTCTGAGGGCGTTTTCAGACCTACACAATTATATGTTAAAACTACTTCAGCTACAAAAGCAAAGACTAAAGCAGCTTTAAAGACAAAGAAACAAGTACAACAGCCCCATGGACAGGCCTCCATGCCTAAAAAACAGATGCTCAAAATGGCCGAAGACCTAATTACTTTGATCAGGGGTTCTCATCCCCCTCCTGACAAGAGGCCTAGGCAAGAAATAGAATATGAATCTTCAGATCAGGTTTCCATTTCATCTGATTCCTCTTCTGATCAGGAATACACTCTTCCTCCTTATGAGGATTCTGATGCTGAAGAATCTATCCCCTCAGCTTCTTCTCCTGAGGATTACTCTTTTTGGGAAACACTGCGTACCATGAGGGAGCATTTCCACTGGGAGAGCCAAGATTATTCAGAATCTAAGAAAAGGCTCAGAGACTTTCTTTTGCTGCCTCAGCACAGGCCCCTGGCTATTCTAACTGTGCTAGACATTGTAGATGATGTATTTTCAGAGTCCAGTCTGACTCCAGACTCCTTACCTCCAGCTCCTGTTAAGCCAGACAGATACTACACAGTCCCAGACTCCCACAAATTTCTTTTTAAAAACCCTGCTGCTGACCCAGAAACTATCTCTCAGGGTCCCAAGGGGGTTAGGGCTTCCACTGCAAAAAACCCTACCCCCTCTGACAGAGATTCCAGAGCACTGGACAGATGGGGAAAAAAGATTTACACTTCTGCTACCTTGGCTATAAGGGCTTTAAATTGTCAGTTTCACATGCTTAAATATCAGCAATACATTATGTCACTGCTTAAACAGAAAATGTTGACAAATTCTGAATGTGCAGAAAATAAAGAAATGCAGGATTTATTGCATGCAGCTGAACAAGTTGGAAAGCATACTTTACAATGTGGTTTTGATTCTTTGGAGGCCTCCTGCAGAGCCGCTGTTACGGGTTCTGTCATTAGGAGACATGCTTGGTTAAATGAACAGAATCTGCCTGATCATGTTAAAGCAAAATTATTAGATGCTCCATTACAGCATGATACCTTGTTTGGTGTTAAAGCAGAAGAGGTGTTGAAGAAAATGGAGGACAAAGCCAAACTTATGCAAACAGTCAAGGATTTCTTACAGGTACAGCCTCCAAGATTTAGCAGACACTGGCTTACAAAGAATTGGTCCTTTCCAGTGTCAGACAGGCCACAAAGAGGCAGATACAGACGCCCTAGAGGCAGAACCCAGCCCCAAGGCTCATACAGGTCTAAACAATGGGGTGCTTCTACCTCCAAAAGTGGAGAAGACAAATCACAGCCATACAGAAAGCAGTCCTAATGACTTCCCCCCTGCCAGCGCCAAACACTTATCTTCTGGCAGCTCCTTTAGAGGGAAAACTAGCACTTTTTTCTCAAAACTGGCACCTAATCACCCAGGACAAATGGGTCTTGACCATAGTGTCACAAGGTTACAGGTTCCACAAGGACAAACGGTATGCCGGACCTGCCAAAAAATCAATGGGCAGAGGCACAAAAACAAGTTTCATCCCTCATGGACATGAGGGCCATTCAGCAAGTACCACAACAAGAGCAGGGACAAGGATTTTACTCAAGACTTTTCTTGGTGCCCAGAAAGGACAAAGCCTGGAGGCCAATACTGGACCTATCTATTCTAAACACATACCTGGATATTCCAAAATTCAAAATGTTGACTCTGCAGCAGCTTCTGCCCATGCTGGGCAAGAAGGCTTGGCTTGTAACTTTAGACCTAAAAGAGGCATACCTGCATGTTCCAATAAGACAATCTTGCAGAAGATACTTCAGATTCATAGCTGGCTCAATGCACTACCAATTCTCTGCACTGCCCTTTGGCTTATCTACTGCGCCCAGGGTCTTCACAAAATGCCTGGCATCAGTAATTGCTTTTTGCAGACAAAGAGGAATACAAATATATCCTTACTTGGATGACTGCCTTATTCAAGCAGAGAACAAGGACATACTACTACAGCATCTGGCGTTTGTAAAAAGATTAACAACATGCCTAGGGTACACACTGAACGAAAAGAAATCAAAACTTGTACCCTCTCAAGAGATAATATTCCTGGGTGCAAGCTTAAATACAACTGCCCAGATGGCTTATCTCACGCCAGACAAACAAAGGCAACTGACTACTTATTTCAAAAAGTTGGCAACACACACCCAGTTAACTGCAAGAAAAATTCTGCAGGCTTTGGGCTTCATGGCATCCTGCATTCTGCTAATTCCATATGCAAGACTGCATATGAGGAAATTACAATGGTATCTAAAAAGTGTTTGGACTCAACATTGCCACAGCCTGGAAACAATAATTACACTCATTCCCTGCCTGCAACAGGAGTTTCGATGGTGGGCAAAGGCCTGTCACCACAACAAGGGGCAGCCATTCACCATACCCCCAGCCAGGCAGACATTGACAACAGATGCATCGGATTATGCCTGGGGGGCCCACATGGCAGGAAGATGTATTCAGGGCTCATGGTCCACAAACCAAATGCATCTACATATCAACCAAAAAGAGATACTAGCTATTCAAAATGCCCTGACAGCCTTCAAGGACCTACTTCATCCAGGACAACTACTGATAAGGACGGACAATACTGCAGTCATGTGGTACATAAACAAGCAGGGAGGCACACATTCCTACCCCCTTTGCAGACTAGCCATGACTTTGTGGGACACAGCATTGACGTACCAGGTACATCTGCAAGCACAATTCCTGCCAGGAAGGATAAATACTCTGGCAGACAAACTAAGCAGAAACCTCATGGATCCCCACGAGTGGAAATTGGATCCACAAGTCTTTAACATGATACCAAGGAATTGGGGATGTCTGCACATAGATCTATTTGCCTCCCCTCACAACTGCCAACTACAGAGATTCTGCACAAGGACTTATCACAAGCAAGCATGGAAAGTGGATGCTCTATCATTCAGCTGGAAAAACATAACAGTATATGCCTTTCCCCCACTGCATCTCCTCCCCAAGATACTCTTAAAAGTCAGACAAGAGAAGCCAAAAATTATACTGATTGCCCCAGACTGGCCCCGCCAGCACTGGTACCCAATCCTCAGGAACTTGACTCAATGCCCAGCATGGGCATTACCTCAAATTCCTCACTTACTGACCCAACAAAACAATCAGATCCTGCACAGCCAACTCAGGACCTTAAATCTGGCAGCATGGTGGATAATGTAGCTTTTCAAAACATGCCTCTCTCTAAAGTGATGATGGATGTTATCTTGGAGGCCAGGAGGCCCAGTACCAGAAAATCTTATGGAGAAAAATGGAAGAGATTCTGTGCTTGGAACCAGGCACAAGGAATTAACATAAGTGTTCCAAATATCCCTCAGATTTTACAATACTTAACTGAGATGCTGGACAAAGGCCTATCCTTTTCCTCAATTAAGATCCATGCCTCTGCCATTTCAACTCATTACAGTACAGAGCCAGCTATTTTTTCTCATCCTTTATTAAGGCAGTACCTCAGAGGAGCGAAAAACTTGCGGCCTCCAAGGAGCTCACCAATACCTACATGGGACTTCAATTATGTCCTGGAAAACTCACTCTGCCTCCTTTTGAGCCAGCCGCTACAGCTGACATAAAATTTCTATTATGGAAAACAGCTCTGTTCCTAGCAATAACCTCTGCAAGACGAGTCTCAGAGCTACAGGCACTCATGGCTGTGAAACCTTTTATCATTTTTCATCCAGATAGGGTTTCTCTAAGGACAAACCCCACATTTACGCCTAAGGTAGTGTCCAGTGTGGCCCTCAATCAAACTATTCATTTGCCTACCTTTTATCCAAACCCGCAGAATAAGGGTGAGAAACTTCTGCATTCTTTGGACATACACAGACAGCTGCACTTCTACTTGGACAGAACCAAAGCTTTCAGAAAGACTGAGCAATTACTGGTAGCATATGCTGCAGGATCACAAGGAAAGGTTATCTCAAAGCAAACTGTTTCCAAGTGGATAGGTCACTGCATTTGTTTGCTATTCTCAACATGGCAAATCAGTGTCTAAGGGCATTAGGCCACATTCAACCAGAGCAACAGCCACTTCAGCAGTCTTCCTCGGAGGAGTGCCAACCAAAGACATTTTAGAGGCTGCAACCTGGAGTTCAGTGCACACTTTTACAAAGCACTACCACTTACCACTCTACTCCAAATCCAGGGCAGGCTTTGCCACTGCAGTCCGGCAGGGCCTCATAGCTGCTCCTAATTCTATTTAGTTCCAGCCTCCCAACCTTAGCTTTGGGATTCAACCCAATTGTAATGACTGCAACAGTGAAACATGATGAACATAGTACAGTTGTGTACCTACCATAAATGTAGATGTTCGAGTGTATTCACTGTTGCAGTCCAGGTTACCCACCCACCATCCCCCTTTTCTTTGCTGGACCATATCTGTACTTCTCTATTCTATACAACCTATGTGGTGTATTTGCTTGTAGATGAAGGAATCTTGTTACTTGTGGCATGCATGCTTTAGAGACATATTTTTAGCCTACCCTTTTGGGGGCACCTGACATCTGGGGCAAGAAAAACTGAAAAAAATGGCGTCTGCTGCATCTTTTATACCCCTGGCACACTGACGTCAGGGAGGAGGCAACAGCAACCAACGCCGAACCTAGACTTTGGAATTCAGGCCAACTGCGGGTAGCCTGCCAGCAAGATAACCCAATTGTAATCACTGCAACACTGAATACACTCGAACATCTACATTTATGGTAGGTACACAACTGTACTTTCTCTAGTGAAAGGATCCTACACACTTTAGATGTGCACAGGCAACTCAGATATTACTTGGATAAAACCAAACCAGTTAGGAAATCTGACTGCCTGTTTGTTTCCTGTCACCTAAGGGCCCTTGGCAAGTCTGTTTCCAAGCAGACTATTTCCATTTGGATCTCCAAAACCATTTCCTTCTGTTATGTGTGTATGGGAAGAGTCTCCCATCACCTATTAGGGCACATTCCACTAGAGCTGTGTCTTCCTCTGATGCCTTTTTGAAGGGCTTAGATACCTGCAACCTGGTCATCTGTTTATAACTTCATGAAACACTAAAAGTTAGATGGCATTTCCAGATCCAGAGCTGGTTTTGTCAGGTTATTTTGCATGGGCTTGTGAAGAGTGTTTCTGCTTCTCCGCCCAATTCTTCTGCATGAGCTTTGATATTCTCACTCATGTTATGAGTACTGCAACATATGAAGAGAAGGACATAGAATAGCTGTGTAAAATCTTACCATAACCATGGATGTTCTTCGTGTTACACTGTTGCAGTCATCACATTTGGGTTATTTGCCTGCAGGTATTCCTCAGCTGGCCTGAATACCAGAGTCTTCGGATTTCTGCATCTGATGCTGTCGCTTCTTCCATGACGTCAGTTTGTCAAGGGTATAAAACATGTAGCCGACGCCATTACATTAGTCTTTCTTGCTGTGCGGTGCCCGAAGCAGAAGCACTTCGCAAGTGCCAGTTGGCCAACTCCTGAAATTTTCGTTTGCGAGTTTCAGACCTGAAGTTTTCATAAAGATAAGTACCCCGTTGGGGGATCCTTTTTTCTTGTTCTAACTGATGTCAGAAAAAATTAACAATTGTCTTGCTTGTGGAAAGCAAATACCCCATAGGGATTTTCATTCTTACTGCATCACCTGTTTAGGCCCAGACCACAATGTCCCTCGCTGTCGGTTTTGTGCCTTGTTCAATGCCCAAACTATTCTTCGTCAGGCTATTTTTGTAGCTAAATAATTTCAATGTTCTTCATGTTTCACTGTTGCAGTCATCACATTTGGGTTATCTGCCTGCAGGTAGCCCTCAGCCGGCCTGAATACCAGAGTCTTCGGATTTCTGCGTCGGATGCTGTCGCTTCTTCCATGACATCAGGTCGTCACGGGTATAAAACATGCAGCCGACGCCATTACCCCAGTCTTTCTTGCTGTGCAGTGCCCGAAGCAAAAGCAGTTTGCAAGTGCCAGTCGGCCGACTCCTGAAATTTTCGTTTTCAAGTTTCAGACCCGAAGTCTTCAAAAAAGATAAGTACCCCGTTGGGGATCCTTTTTTTCTTGCTCTAACCAATGTCAGAAAAAATTAACAATTGTCTTGCCTGTGGAAAACAAATACCTCACAGAGATCTTCATTCTTATTGCATCATCTGTTTAGGCCCAGACCACACCGTCCCTCACTGTCATTTTTGTGCCTTGTTCAACGACTGAACTATTCATCGTCAGGCTATTTTTGTAGCTAAATACTTTCATTCTCGATCTCCGTACACCTAAATGGCTTCGTTAAGCCATCCGACTACCGAGCTTCTGAGAAAACGTAAGGATAAAGATGGAGACAGACCGCATAGGCCCAAAACTGCCAACGACGCTTCCGATAAGCTAGTTGCCTGTCCACAGGTACTCAGTGCGGCGCTTTCGCAGCCCGTGATACCTGCTACTACAAATTCGCAGGCCCTCTACTGAGACCCTTTCGGAATCCGGTATGCCGCGAGATGCTTCAACTATAGAACCTGCAGATGTCTCTACCTTGGATGGTTCCGGAGCCGCTCTGCAGGCACTGGCTTCTGAGTGTGTATTCAGGCCTACTGATTTTCGTATTAAACCGACAGCTTCGTTTCCAACTAGAAGTACTGAATTCCACAGGCCTAAAACTCGTACTACACCTAGAAAACCGACTACCAAACCGCTGACTCAGGCCCATATGCCTCAAAGACAAATGCTTAGAATGGCTGAAGACCTTATTACAGCCTTTCCCCTCTAAGAGACCTAGAATCGATTTTCTTTCTGATTCTTCTGATCAGGAGTCTGTTATTTCTGCTCCTTCTGATTACCAGGATTTGCCCTTATTTACTTATGAGGATTCTGATGCAGAGGAGTCTATTCCTTCTGCTTCCCCTCCAGAAGATTTTTCTTTTGGTGAAACCTTGCATACCCTTAGGGAGAATTTCTGCTGGGAAAGCCAGGACTATTCAAAGTCCAAAAAGAGACTTGGGGAATTCTTACTCCTCCCTCAGCTCAGGCCTTTAGCTATCCCTCCTGTTCTGGCTATTGTTGATGATGATTTCTTGGAATCTAGCCTTACCCCAGACACTTTACCTCCAGCTCCCAGAAAACTTGACGGGTACTACAGAGTACCTGACTCTCACAAGTTCCTCTTCAAGAATCCTATTGCGGATCCGGAGACCATTTCCCAAGGACCAAAAGGCAATAAGGCTACTGCTGCCAAAAATCCTATCCCTTCTGCTAGAGATTCTAGAGCCTTAGACAGGTGGGGTAAGAAGGTTTACACTTCTGCTACTTTGGCCATTAGGGCTTTAAATTGTCAGTTTCATATGTTAAAGTATCAGCAGCATATTATGGAACTACTTAAACAGAAAAATATGTTGATTCCTGTCTGTGCTGAACACAAAGACTTGCAAGATTTAATGCATTCTGCAGAACAAGTTGATAAACATACTTTGCAATGTGGTTTTGATGCTTTAGAAGCATCTTGCAGGGCTGCTGTCACTGGGTCTGTACTTAGAAGGCATGATTGGCTTAAGGAACAAAACTTGCCAGATCATGTTAAAGCTAAACTATTGGATGCACCCTTAAACCAAGACTGTCATTTTGGCAACAAAGCAGAAGAAGTCCTCAAAAAGATGGAAGAAAAAGCTAAATCTATGCCAACTGTTAAAGATTTTCTACAAGTACAGCCTCCCAGATTCAGTAGGCATTGGCCTTCAAAG
This sequence comes from Protopterus annectens, assembly GCF_019279795.1. Taxonomy (NCBI): domain Eukaryota; kingdom Metazoa; phylum Chordata; order Ceratodontiformes; family Protopteridae; genus Protopterus; species Protopterus annectens. The sequence goes on along the minus strand of NC_056743.1, from coordinate 959,464,615 downwards.
AACTGGTCCTTTCCAGTCCCTTCCAGGCCTTCTCAGTCTAAACCCAAGAACAGCAGACCGCCAAGACCTCAGTCTCAGACCCCACACAGATCTAAGCAGTGGGGGGGCTCCCACTTCCAAAGCAGAGAGTAGTAAGCCACCTCCTATGGAAAAATGTCACAGTGACTTAACCTTAACCCTCCCAAGCCCTGCTCAACTACTTGCTCCCTTAGGAGGAAAGCTCGCCCTGCATGCAAAAAACTGGGAACTCATTACCCAGGACAAATGGGTTTTGAACACAGTTTCCCGAAGATACAGATTCCACTTCCACACACTACCAACCCCAAATGGTTGGCCAGACCTCCTCCGAAATCAATGGACGGAGGCCCAGCAGCAGGTTCTCTCTCGTCTCAGTATCAGAGCTATTTAGCCGGTCCCAGCAGAACTAAGGGGACAAGGTTTTTATTCAAGACTTTTTCTGGTACCCAGAAAAGAAAACTCCCAACATCCTATCCTGAACCTCTCTATTCTCAACACTTTCTGGTGGTTCCAAAATTCCAAATGCTAACTCTTCAAAAGCTTCTTCCTATGCTAGCCAAGGATGCCTGGCTGGCAACACTAGACTTAGAGGAAGTTTACCTGCACATCCCAATAAGGGAATCCTGCAGACATTACCTATGGTTCAGGGCGGGCTCCATGCACTTTCAGTTCTCTGCACTTCCCTTTGGCTTATCTACTGTGCCCAGGGTGTTCACAGTGTCTAGCTCCAGACATTACATTTTGCAGGCAGAGAAATATTTAAATTTACCCATACCTGGATGATTGTCTGATTCAGGCAGAAAGCCAGGACTTGCTATTACAACACCTGGCATTTGTAAAGAAACTTCTAACCTCACTGGGGTACACCATCAACGAAAATAAATCTCACCTAGTACCCTGCCAACAGATTGTATTCCTGGGAGCAATCTTGAACACAACTTCCCAGATGGCATTCCTCACTCCAGAGAAACAAGTTCATTTGGCAACCTGCTTCAAACTATTGGCCACAAAAACCCAGCTATTTGCAAGGAAAATACTGCAAGCTCTGGGGTTCGTGGCCTCTTGCATTCTGCTAATTCCATATGCAAGACTGCATATGAGGAAACTCTAATGGTATCTAAAATGTTTATGGTGTCAGCATTCTCAGGACCTGGAAACAATGATTCCCATCATTCCTTCTCTAAGGACAGAGTTCATTTGGTGGGCAGAGGCCTGCTACCACAACAAGGGACTCCATTTCACTCTACCTCCTGCCGCCCAAACTCTAACAACATACACATCAGATTATACATGGGGGGCTTACATGGCAAGGGAGTGCATTCAGGGCAAATGGAACCCGAGACAGATGCACCTGCATATCAATCAAAAAGAAATGTTAGCAGTACAGAATGCTCTAACAGCCTTCAAAGGCCTTATTCTTCCAGGACAACTATTGGTAAAGACAGATAGCACCACAGTTATGTGGTACATAAGCAGGGGGGAACCCACTCCTACCTGCTCTGCAGGCTAGCCATGGCTCTGTGGAGCACAGCCTTGAGCTACCAAGTGCACCTACAAGCCCAATTCCTGCCAGGTAAACTAAATTCACTGGCAGACGACTTAAACAGAAATCATATGGACCCACACGAATGGAAACTAGAACCCAAAATATTCAACCTCTTGAGGAACAAATGGGGGACCCCAGAGGTAGACTCATTTGCCTCCCTTCAGAACTACCAATTGAACAAATTCTGCACCAGAACTCCCCACAGTCAAGCTTGGAAAGTGGATGCCCTGCCCTTTACCTGGGAAAGCCTCTCAGTTTATGCCTTCCCCCCTCTGCCCCTCCTCTCGAAGGTTCTACTAAAGATCAAACAGGACAAGCCAAGAACAATACTGATTGCACCAGACTGGCCAAGCCAGCACTGGTACCCCCTCTTGTGCAGTCTGACACTGTTGCAACCATGGCACCTGCCTCAGACCCCATCCCTGCTGTCCCAGCAGACGGGCCAGATTCTGCACCCTCCGCTTCAAACCCTGAACCTTGCAGCCTGGCTAATTCCATGAGCTGTCCTCTAGTATCCCTCAGTAAGCAAGTGCGGGATGTCATTCTGGTGGCAAGGAGGCCTAGTACCAGAAAATCCAATGCTGAAAAGTGGAAAAGATACTGTTCCTGGAGCCAGGCTCAGGGGATGGCCACAGTGGTGCCCACCTTTACCCCATATTCTAAAGTACTTAACAGAAATGCTCCACAAGGGCCTATCCTTCTCGTAAACTAAGATTCATGCCTCTGCCATTTCAGCACATTATAATACCGAGCCACCCCTCTTCTCTCACCCCTTGCTAAAACAATTCCTTAGAGGGGCCAAAAATGTAAGACCCCCCCCCCCCCCAGGAGAGCTTCCACTCCAGCCTGCGACCTTAACTTTGTATTGGAAAAGCTCACTCTTCCCCCCTTTGAGCCAGCTGCAACAACAAAGTTGAAATTCCTTTCTTGGAAAACAGCCTTACTTTTCGCCATCACTTCAGCAAGAAGAGTGTCTGAATTACAGGCCCTCATGGCAGTGGAACCCTTCATTATCTTTCATATGGACAGTGTTTCCCTCAGGACTAATCCTTCCTTTATGCCGATGGTGGTGTCTAGTGTCGCCCTAAACCAGTCCATTCATTTGCCTACTTTTTCCCCTAACCCACAAAACAAAGGGGAACAGATACTGCACACTCTGGATGTGCACAGACAACTTAGATTCTATTTGGACAGGTCTAAGCCTCTCAGAAAATCTGACCAGCTGCTAGTTGGCTTTGCTGCTGGGGCAGAGGGGAAGGCCATTTCTAAGCAATCCATTTCCAAATGGTTAGCCCATTGCATTCATTTCTGCTACAAGCACCATGGAAAACTACCCCAGAGGGGATAAGATCACATTCCACCAGGGCTGCATCTACCTCTACGGCATTTCTCAGAGGAGTCCCTACCAGGGACATCCTGGAAGCTGCTACCTGCAGCTCTGTACACACTTTCACCAAGCATTACCACCTGCCTACCTTTTCTAAATCCATAGCTGGATTTGCCACAGCAGTCTTACAGGGCCTGATTGCTAGCCCTAATGCTCTTTAACTGCCTCCACCCTTCCTTAGCTTTGGGAATCAACCCAAGTATGATGACTGCAACAGTGAAACATGAAGAACATAGTACAGTTGTGTACACTTACCTTAAGTGTAGATGTTCGAGTGCATTCACTGTTGCAGTCCTGGTTACCCTCGCTCCTGCCCCCTGACTTCTCTTGTCTCTACCTTTCCTTCTTGTTTAGCATATATTATATCTTGTGTATTTGCTTTTTGCTGGGGGTTACATACCATATAATTGCTTCCTATTGTGGGGGCACCTGACATCTGGGGCAAGAAAAACTGATATAATGGCATCGGCTGCATGTTTTATACCCTTGACGACCTGACGTCATGGAAGAAGCGACAGCATCTGATGCAGAAATCCGAAGACTCTGGCATTCAGGCCAGCTGAGGGCTACATGCAGGCAGATAAGTCAAATGTGTGACTGCAACAGTGAATACACTCGAACATCTACATTTATGGTAAGTGTACACAACTGTACTATATCCTTCTCTTCTATATTTTGCAGTGTTAGATACTTGTATACCCCTGCCACCCCACCTTCTCCCTGATGCTTGCTTGGCTTCTGGTGGTGTGTTTTTCTCAGCTAGGATCAGGCAGGTGCTTTTTATAGTATTCAGTTCTGAGGTCTGGTAAGTGCCAATGTCTGCTTTATACCCAATGTCATTTTATGACAGACGTACATTTTGCTTCTGTGTGACATTGCACATATCTCACAGTAGCTCTAGACTTTTGTAAACTGGCCGAATATACAAGTCAGCCGGCGTCAGACTCCCTCATGTTATGAATACTGCAACATGTAGAAGAGAAGATATCTATGGTTATGGTAAGATTTTACACAACTATTATTTGTGCTGCCATGGACTGAGGTTTAGACAGGTTCTCTGCAGCTGTTGGTATATCCTGTTTGGGCATAGAAGAACTAATCTTGTCAGTCTTGGAGGAAGAAGCTTGGCTGAACTAGGATGCCTGTTCTCCCTGGGTGATCTACCTGACCTGATGTACTTGACATGAGTCTGTCTACTTCTGTGGATATTTGTGTTAAAAAGTAGTATAATTTTAAACACTTGTCTTCCTCTGTCCCTTATTCTAGATAGGTGAGATTTTTGGGCTTAGCCCTGTTCTTAGTTCAAGCTCTTAAACCTTTTCATTCTATTTTTCTGGTAAGAGAAGAAGAAAATCTTTGTCATTAAATGACTGCTAAGGTAGCCTTAGTTGTATGGGGTTATATCCTGCCTAGAATGTCACAGCAGGTTAGCTTTCAAAGTCCAAGTCATCATTTGATCACTGCTGCACTAGTCTTAGCTATATGTTTTATATCTGGTCAACGGTATAACAGCCCAACAGTTTCCAAAGCTTAAGGGCACCTTCCACAGGCCCAAGTCAGCTTGAGCAGAGCTTAAAAAAAAAGAGGATAGGGTTCCATGCTCTTAAGAGCTTTCATTCCAACCAAGACAGGGAGGCTGGAGCTCTGAAAAAGTACAATGCTAGGAAAATAAACTTAAAGATGTTCTTCGTGTTTCACTGTTGCAGTCGTAACTGTAGGGTGCTCCTGCCGGCAGGCAGCCCGAGGTCGGCCAGAATCCCAAAGTCTGGGTCCGGCGTCGGCTGTATAAGCTAGTATCCTGACGTCAGTACGCCTTGGTACAGAGCCCTCAGCCGACGCCATCTTCTCCAGCCTTTCTTGCCGTGCGGTGGAAAGCAGCTCGCAAAACGTTGGTTGGCGATTTTCGAACAGCATTCTTGGTTATTGTCGGTCCGAAGTTGTTACTTCTCTTCTCAAAGCTAAGTACCCCGTTGGGGAATCTTTTTCTTGTTCCTCCGATGTCAGAAAAAGTTAATAATTGTATAGCGTGTGGGAAACAAATACCTCATAAAGATTTCCACTCTTACTGTCTACCTTGCTTAGGCCCTGACCACAACGTTTCTTGTTGTCGGTTCTGTGCCAGGTTCAACTCTCGTACTATCAAGCGCAGGTACGACTGGGCTTTAAATTATTTTGGCAGACGCTTCAATTACAGAATGTCGTCGGATACTACCGGAGTTCAAAAGAAGCGCAAAGATAAAGACAGGCCTCCGAGGTCCAAACAGGACTCGTTGCAGCTGGAGCCAGCGTCCGGTTCGGCTGTCGTCAGTGAGGCGCTTTTGCAGCCCCTGTCGTCCGCCGCTTCTGAACCGATGGCCGATACGGACTCCCATGGGGAGCCATCAAGGGCCCACTATTTTAACTGCTGCAGGACCTTCGGACGTCGCTCCTTCAGATGGGTCCGGAACCGCTGTGCAGGTACCGGCTTCTGAGGGGGTTTTCAGGCCTACTCACATTACTATTTCAAAGGCAAAGGCAAAGACAAAGACTCCTTCTAAGTCTAAAGTTTCAGCTCAAGCTGCTTCTGAATCCACTCCCAAGACACAAAAACAATTATTGAGGATGGCTGCGGACTTGCTTACAATGATTAGGGGTTCTCACCCCCCTCCTGAGAAAAGGCCTCGACAGGATGTTACTCTGGATTCTTCTGACCAGGCCTCTGTCTCTTCTGTTTCTTCCTCTGATCAGGACTATTCCTTCCCCCCTTATGAGGATTCGGATGCTGAGGAATCTTTGCCCTCGGCCTCTCCGCCTGAGGATTTTTCTTTTGGGGAAACCTTGCATGAGATGAGGGAACATTTTCATTGGGAAGGACAGGAATATTCTGCTTCCAAAAGAGGCTTAGAGAATTTCTTCTTCTTCCTCAGCATAGGCCTTTAGCTATCCCTCCTGTTTTGGACATTGTGGATGATGCTTTTTCTGAGGCTAATTTGAATCCTGATTCCATGCCTCCTGCTCCTTCTAAGCCTGATAGATTTTATAGGGTTCCTGACTCTCATTTATTTTTATTTAAAATCCTTCTGCAGACCCTGAAACTATTTCTCAGGGTTCTAAGGCTGCTAAGGTTGCTACTTCTAAAAATCCTATTCCCTCTGAGAAGGATTCTCGTGCTTTAGACAGGTGGGGCAAAAAGGTATATACTTCTGCTACCCTTTCTGTAAGGGCATTAAATTGCCAGTTTCATACGTTTAAATACCAGCAATTTCTTTTGTCTGTTTTAAAGCAAAAGCTTGCTTCCGTACCTGCTTGTGCAGAGGATAAGGAACTTCAGGATGTTTTGCATGCTACTGAACAGGTTAACAAGCATAGCTTACATTGTGGTTTTGATGCCTTGAATGCTTCCTGCAGGGCTGCTGCCTCTGGTACTGTGATTAGGAGACATGCCTGGCTTCGTGAACAAAGTTTGCCTGAACAGGTTAAGGCTAAGTTATTAGATGCCCCTGTTCAACATGATGTTCTTTTTGGTTCTAAGGCTGAGGAAGTTATTAAAAAGATGGAAGAAAAGGCAAAGTCCATGCAGACTGTAAAAGATTTCTTGCAGGTTCAGCCTCCTAGATTTTCCAGGAATTGGCCCTCTAAAATTGGTCCTTTCCCACGTCTGACAGGCCTCAAAGGGAAGATATAGACGCTCCAGAGGTCGTGGTCAAGGCCAGACCTCGTACAGATCTAGACAATGGACTGCTTCTTCACCTAGAAGGGGAGAAGACAGATCCCAATCTCAAAGAAAACAAACTCAATGACTCTCTCGGTTGGGCTTCAGGACCTCTTTACCTGGACGCCCCTCTCGGAGGAAAACTGTCTCTTTTTTACAGGAATTGGACTCATATTACCCAGGACAAATGAGTATTGGATGTGATTTTAAAAGGTTACAAGTTCCACTTTCACACTTTGCCAAGGACTCACGGTTGGAAAGATCTGCCAAAACTTCAATGGTCAGAGGCCTTAACTCAAGTGGATGCTCTTCTGGCCATGAGAGCCATAGAGCCTGTTCCACTCTTGGAAATGGGAAAAGGATTTTATTCAAGGCTGTTTCTGGTTCCCAGAAAACAAAACTCTTGGAGACCTATTCTGGACCTTTCTGTGTTAAACACCTTTTTGGAAATTCCAAAGTTCAAGATGCTCACTCTGCAACAGTTACTTCCAATGCTCTCTCAGGACGCCTGGATGGTGACATTGGACTTAAAGGAAGCCTATTTGCATATCCCTATCAGACAAGAACGCAGGAAATTCCTCAGGTTCAAGGCAGGTTCGAGGCACTTTCAATTCTCTGTTCCGCCCTTTGGTTTATCTACTGCCAGAGTCTTCACCAAGTGCCTGGCACCAGTAGTGGCTTACTGCAGACTTCAGGGGATTCAGATTTACCCCTATTTGGACGACTGCCTTATTCAGGCAGACAGCAAAGATCTTCTGCTTCAACACCTAGACTTCGTTCAACGTCTTCTCCTCTTACTGGGATTCTCAGTGAACATAAAAAAGTCACATTTGATCCCTTCTCAACAAATGGTATTTTTGGGAGCCCTCTTAAACACAACCTTACAAAGGGCCTACCTCACTCCAGAAAAACAAACTCAGCTGGCTTCTACTTTCAACACCTTGGCAACTCTATCTCAGCTCACTGCAAGGAAATTCCTGCAGACTCTGGGCTACATGGCTTCCTGCATTCTGTTGATTCCAAACGCAAGGCTTCACATGAGAAAGCTTCAATGGTATCTGAAAAGTGTATGGTCACAGCATTATCACGATCTGGATATTCTGATTCCTCTGATCTCCTGCCTCCAGAAGGAGTTCCTCTGGTGGTCCAGGGCATGCATTTTGAACGAAGGAAAACCTTTCCGTCTCCCTCAGCCTACTCAAATCCTAACCACGGACGCCTCGGATTATGCTTGGGGAGCACATTTTCTAGACAATTGCCAGCAAGGAACCTGGACAAAGGACCATCTTCACTGGCACATCAATCTGAAGGAGATGTTGGCAGTTCAAAATGCCCTTTGGCCTTCAAGCACCTTTACAACCAGGGCCTCTGCTAATTCGCACAGACAACACCACGGTCATGTGGTACATCAACAAGCAGGGGGGATCTCATTCTTACCCCCTTTGCAGACTGGCTATGAGTTTATGGGACACAGCTCTAAATTTGAATCTGCATCTCCAGGCTCAATTCATTCCAGGAAAACAAAATCTTTTAGCAGACAGCCTGAGCAGAAACATTTCAGATCCTCACGAATGGATGCTAGACACCAACTTGTTCAAAAGGATTACTGCAGTTTGGGGATGTCCCCAGATAGATCTGTTTGCATCCCATCTCAGTCATCAGCTGCCTCGCTTTTGCACCAGGTCCTTCCACAAAACAGCATGGAGAGTGGATGCCCTGTCTTTCAGTTGGAGAAGTCTGTCTGCATATGCCTTCCCTCCTCTTCCTCTACTGCCTCGGGTACTACTGAAGATAAAGCAGGACAAGCCCAAGTTCCTCATCTTGATTGCTCCAAATTGGCCTCGACAGTTTTGGTATCCGACTCTAAAGCTCCTGTTCTCGGGCCTCCTTGGATTCTTCCACTGAACCCTTCGCTTCTGTCCCAGCATCAGGGTCAGTTACTACATTCCAACCTCAAGACCCTTTGCTTGGCAGCTTGGCTCTTCAAAGGAATTTGATTGCCTCTAGTCTTCCCAAACAAGTTTTGGATGTTCTTTTGGAAGCTAGACGGCCTAGCACTAGGAAATCTTATGCCTCTAAATGGAAGAGGTTTTCTATTTGGATGCAGGACCGAGGTTCTGATCCTCAGGTTCCTGATCTCTCCTCTATTTTGCTTTACCTTTCGGAGCTTTTATCTAAGGGACTTTCATTTTCTTCCATTAAGATTCATGCTTCTGCTATCTCTGCATTTCAGTTCTGATCCTCCTGTTTTTCACATCCTTTGGTGAAGCAGTTCTTGAGGGGCTAAGAATTTGCGGCCTCCAAGGACCCCTCCGTCCCTGCCTGGGATCTTAATTATGTTTTAGAAAAACTTACTTTGCCTCCTTTTGAGCCTGCTGCATCTTCAGATATTAAGTTTCTATCTTGGAAGACTGTTCTTTTGTTAGCTTTGACCTCTGCCAGAAGGGTCTCAGAGTTGCAAGCTCTTATGGCTGTGGAACCTTACCTTATTTTCCATCAGGACAGAGTATCCTTGAGGACCAATCCTACTTTCATGCCTAAGGTGATTTCGAAAGTGGCCTTGAATCAGACACTTCACCTTCCTACTTTCTTTCCAAATCCTCAAAATAAAGGGGAAAGGATTTTGCATTCATTGGATGTGCACAGACAGTTAAGATTTTACTTGGACAAGACTAAGGATTTCAGAAAGTCTAACCAACTGTTTGTTTCCTTTGCCTCCAGTTCACTTGGAAAACCTATTTCTAAACAAACCATTTCCAAATGGATTGCTTATGGGATCAGATTTTGTTACACTCATCATGGTAAACAGTTTCCTGGAACCATTAGAAGTCATTCTACTAGAGCAGCTGCTACTTCTACAGCTTTTCTCAGAGGAGTACCTACCAAGGATATCTTGGAAGCTGCCACTTGGTGTTCAGTGCATACTTTTTCCAAGCACTACAATCTCCCTTTGTTTTCTAAGTCTAGGGCAGACTTTGCCTCTGCTGTCTTGCAGGGTATTCTTGCCTCCCCTTCTTCTATCTAAAGCCTCCTCCCTCTCTACACTGCTTTGGGATTCCACCCTACAGTTATGACTGCAACAGTGAAACACGAAGAACATAGTACAGTTGTGTACACCTACCATAAATGTAGATGTTCGAGTGTCTTCACTGTTGCAGTCGGGGTTTCCCTCCCTCCTATCCCCTCTTCTTCTCTCTTTTGTGGTGTATTTGTGTTTCCTTGTTGGATTCATTTTTGATTTATTGGGGTATTCTGACATCTAGGGCAAGAAAGGCTGGAGAAGATGGCGTCGGCTGAGGGCTATGTACCAAGGCGTACTGACGTCAGGATACTAGCTTATACAGCCGACGCCGGACCCAGACTTTGGGATTCTGGCCGACCTCGGGCTGCCTGCCGGCAGGAGCACCCTACAGTTATGACTGCAACAGTGAAGACACTCGAACATCTACATTTATGGTAGGTGTACACAACTGTACTATCCTCACCCTGCGAAAAAATGGGGGTGAGGGTTGGAAGAAGTGGCTAATGTGGCAGTGATAATTCAAACAGTTACTGTTATGGTAAGGTTACTTACACAACTGTACTGTGTTCTTCAGTTGATCACTGTTGCAGTAACCTCAGGTAAATGGATAGACTGCCATAGCCTAAACTGACTGGGAGGAGGAAGGATGAGGGTCCAAAAGTCCCAGGAGAATGGTCTAGCAAAGCTTGACTTAGACCTGGAGAAGGAGTATAGTTTGTAGTGTTTTGTAAAGAAATTATAAGGGGATCTAGTTGCTACTTCTCGAATAGTTTAGAATCCAACCCTTTCCAAAAGGACACACACGAAGCCAGTGCCCTGGTGGAAGGAGCTTTGACCCTGCCTGGAATTGCCTTGTGGTGGGTATAAAAAGGTAAAAGTTTGAGGCAACCATTTGGAAATAGTCTGCTTTGACACAGGTTATCCTTTCATCTTGCCTTCACAAGAAATAAGTAACTGATCAGAATTCCTGAAAGTTTGAGCTCTGTCAAGATATCTGAGTTATCAGTGGACATCCAAAGTTTTGCTTATCCTTTCTGTATTCATTCTAATCTCTGAAAAGAAGATGGAGAGATCAGTAGCTTGGCTCAAAGTACATCTGCTGTTATGGTAAGTTTACTTACACAAACTGTACTTTCTTCGTTTCTCCAGCCACAACATGGAGGGCAATTCCAGACAGCTTTTGCCTCTCAGCCGTAGAGGTGTGAACTTGTTGTGGCCATTTCAGGTTCCTCAGACCCACACACCTTCTCTGGTTTCCTAAGGTTTAGTCCCTTCAGCCACCATGGACTTGAAGTTAGACATGTCTTTTTATGGCTATTGAAGTATCCTCAGTAGTCATGGGAGAAGCACTGTTGTCCTGTCTCTGAGGAAGGAGTGAGGAATGTTTTTCTCCACATACCCAGACTGAAATGCCTGTTCCCTATGGTGATGTCCCTGGGAGGCGTTGGTTTGCTGCTATGAAAATTCATGTGAGAAAGAAGCAGAAAGTTAATGATATATCATCTCCTGTCTCTGTTCCTTTAAAAGGAGAAGATTTATTAGGCTTAGTTCAAGCTTTTGACCCTTCTCATTCTGGATTTAATGGTAAGAGAAAATGATTTTTTCATTTTTTTTTTTTTTTTTTTGAAGATTCTTAGTATGATGAACAGAGAATTGATTATGAGGAAAACGCTTTTTTTCCTCCGGAGACTTGCTCTGATTCTGAGGAGAGTATTTCTTCTGATTGTCCCTTAGAGGAATTTTCTTTCCTTGAAACCAGTTGTTTCAGTGGGAACACCATAACATTCCAGATGTGCTGCAGTCATTATACTTGGGTTATGCTGCCGTGAGGCGGTCCCGCGGTCAGCCAGAGTTCCAAAGTCTTGGTCCGGCGTCGGTTGCTGTCGCTTCTTCCCTGACGTCAGTGCACCAGGGGTATATAAGATGCATCCGACGCCATTTTCTTCAGTCTTTCTTGCCGTGCGGTGCTCGAAGCAGAAGCAGTTCGCAAGTGCCGGTCGGCCGACTCCTGAGATTTTCGAAGTCGAATTTCAGATCCGAAGTCTTCAATAAAGCTAAGTACCCCGTTGGGGAAACTTTTTCTTGCCTCAAACCCATGTCAGAAAAAGTTAATAATTGTATTTCTTGTGGGAAGCAAATACCTCATAAGGACTTCCACTCTTACTGTATTCCATGCCTAGGCCCTGATCACGACGTCACTAGTTGTCAGTTTTGTGCTAGATTTAACAAACACACTATAAAAAGACGTTTTGATTTTGCTTTGCACTACTTTGGCCGAAGGTTCAATTATACTATGCCGTCGGATCAACCGACAACCGCAATACCGGAAAAATGCAAGGACAAGGATAAAGACAGGCATCCGAGGCCCAAAACCGACGATGAAACCTCTTCTAGGCCAGTCGCCGGTTCTCAGTAAGGCGCTTTCGCAGCCCCTGACACCCGCTACCTCAGAGCCACAGGCCACCTCTGACTCCCACATGGAGACAACTAGGCCTCTGGAAACTCAAGGTATTGTGCCTACGGAAACTAATCCCTCAGATGGGTCTGGAGCCGCTGAGCAGGCATCGGCTTTTGAGGGTGTTTTCAGACCTGCACAACTTACTATTAAAACAACAGCCAAGACAAAAGTACCATTAAAGACAAAGAAACAAGTACAGCACTCTCCTGGACAGTCTTCCATGCCTAAAAAACAGATGCTTAAAGTGGCCGAAGACCTCATTACTCTAATCAGGGGTTCCCATCCCCCTCCTGAGAAAAGGCCTAGGCAGGATGCAGACTATGATTCCTCTGATCAGGTTTCTATTTCCTCTGATTCCTCTTCAGACCAGGGATACTCTCTACCCCCCTATGAGGACTCTGATGCTGAAGAATCTATCCCTTCAGCCTCTCCTCCTGAGGATTACTCTTTTGGGGAAACTTTACATACCATGAGGAAGCATTTCCATTGGGAAAGTCAGGATTACTCAGAATCCAAGAAGAGGCTCAGGGATTTCCTTTTATTGCCTCAACACAGGCCCTTGGCTATTCCGCCTGTGCTTGATATTGTGGATGATGTGTTGTCTGAATCCAGCTTATCTCCTGATTCTTTGCCCCCTGCACCAGCTAAGCCAGATAGATATTATAGAGTCCCAGACTCTCACAAGTTTCTTTATAAAAACCCTTCGGCAGATCCAGAAACTATTTCCCATGGTCCAAAAGGGGTTAAGGCTTCCATTGCAAAAAATCCAGTGCCCTCTGACAGAGATTCCAGAGCTTTGGATAGATGGGGGAAGAAAGTGTACACTTCTGCAACTTTAGCAGTAAGAGCTTTAAATTGCCAGTTTCACATGCTTAAGTACCAACAATATTTAATGGCTCAGTTAAAACAGAAAATGCTTGCAAGCTCAGAAGCTCCTGATTGTAAAGAAATGCAGGATTTATTGCATGCAGTTGAACAGGTGGGAAATCATACTCTACAATGTGGTTTTGATTCTTTAGAGGCCTCTTGTAGGGCCGCAGTTACAGGTTCTGTGATTCGAAGACATGCTTGGTTAAAAGAACAGAGTTTACCTGATCATGTTAAGGCAAAATTATTGGATGCTCCTTTACAGCATGATACCTTGTCTGGTGTTAAGGCAGAAGAGGTGTTAAAGAAAATGGAGGATAAAGCTAAATCTATGCAAACAGTCAAGGATTTCTTACAGGTACAGCCACCTCGATTTAGCAGAAATTGGCCAACTAAGAATTGGTCCTTTCCAGTGTCAGACAGGCCACAGAGAGGCAGATACAGACGCCCAAGAGGCAGATCTCAACCCCAAGGCTCAAACAGACAATGACAGTGGGGCACCTCAACTCCAAAAGGAGGTGAGGACAAGTCTCAACTTTACAGGAAACAGTCACAATGACTTTCCCCTTCATACGCCAAGCACTTCCCTTTTGGAAGCCCCCTTAGGGGGAAAACTAACACTTTTTTCTCAAAACTGGCAAACAATCACCCAAGACAAATGGGTTCTGAATATTGTTTCTCAAGGTTACAGGTTCCACTTTCATACTTTACCAAGGCTAAAAGGAATGCCAGACCTGCCACAAAATCAACGGGCAGAGGCACAAAAACAAATTTCGAGAGTTATTCAAAAAGTACCACAACAGGAACAAGAACAAGGATTTTACTCAAGATTCTTCTTGGTCCCCAGAAAGGACAAGGCCTGGAGGCCCATACTAGACCTTTCTATTCTAAATACTTACCTGGATATTCCGAAATTCAAAATGTTGACATTACAGCAGCTTCTACCCATGCTGGGCAAGAAGGCTTGGCTTGTTACTCTGGACCTCAAAGAGGCATACCTACATGTCCCTATCAGACAAAATTGCAGAAGATACCTCGGATTCAAAGCTGGTACAATGCACTACCAATTCTCTGCACTGCCCTTTGGCTTATCTACTGTGCCCAGGGTCTTCACAAAGTGCCTGGCACCAGTAATTGCATTTTGCAGACAAAAAGGAATTCAAATATATCCATACCTGGACGACTGCCTCATTCAAGCAGAGACAAAGGACACTCTTCTACAGCATCTGGCATTTGTAAAAAGGTTGTTAATTTCTCTAGGGTACACAGTAAACGAAAAGAAGTCAAAACTAGTGCCCTCACAACAGATTATATTCCTGGGTGCCAGCTTAAATACAACGGCCCAGATGTCTTACCTCACACCAGACAAACAAGTTCACCTAACTCATTATTTTCAACTACTGGCAAAAAAATCCCATCTCCCTGCAAGAAAAATTCTGCAGGCCCTGGGATTCATGGCATCCTGCATACTACTAATACCCTATGCCAGACTGCATATGAGGAAACTACAATGGTACCTAAAAAGTGTTTGGACTCAACACTCTCACAGTTTAGAAGCAGTAATACCAATGATTCCCTGCCTACAACAGGAGTTTCGATGGTGGGCACAGGCATGTCACCTAAACAAGGGTCAGCCTTTTACCCTACCCACAGCCAGGCAGACTCTAACAACAGATGCTTCGGATTACGCCTGGGGAGCACACATGGCAGGAAAATGCATTCAGGGCAAGTGGACCACAGACCAGATGCATCTTCACATCAATCAAAAAGAGATGTTGGCTGTTCAAAATGCCCTAACAGCTTTCAAGGACCTTTTGCATCCAGGACAATTATTATTAAAGACGGACAACACCACAGTAATGTGGTACATAAACAAGCAAGGGGGGCACTCATTCTTATCCCCTATGCAGGCAAGCCATAACCTTGTGGAACACAGCTCTAACGTATCAAGTTCACCTGCAAGCACAATTCCTGCCAGGAAAGAAAAATACTCTGGCAGACGATCTAAGCAGAAATATCATGGACCCTCACGAATGGAAATTGAATCCACATATCTTCAGCATGGTAACTCAAAAATGGGAATGCCCAGACATAGATCTTTTTACATCCCCACTGAATTGCCAACTACAGAAATTCTGCAAGAGGACTTATCACAAGCAAGCATGGAAAGTGGATGCTGTATTGATCAGCTGGAAAAACCTAAAAGTTTATGCCTTCCCGCCACTGCCTCTCCTTTCAAAGGTACTCCTAAAAGCCAGACAAGAAAAAACATAGATTATCCTGATAGCTCCAGACTGGCCACGCCAGCACTGGTACCCTATCTTAAGGAACTTAGCTCAAGGCCCACCATGGATTTTGCTTCAAATTCCGCACCTTCTGACTCAACAAAACAATCAGATCCTGCACGGTCAGCTCAAAACCCTAAACCTGGCTGCATGGCAGATTAATTAGTCAGGCAACTCCTCTCTCTAAAGCTGTCATGAATGTCATTTTGGAGGCCAGGAGGCCTAGCACCAGGAAAGCTTACTCAGAAAAATGGAAGAGATTCTGTGCCTGGAACCAGGCTCAAAACCTTGACCCTCTTGTTCCAAGCATTCCTCAGATTTTACAATACTTAACTGAGATGCTGGACAGAGGCCTATCCTTCTCATCAATTAAGATCCACACCTTTGCCATTTCAGCACATTACAACACGGATCCTCCTTTATTCTCTCATCCCTTGCTAAAACAGTACCTCAGAGGGGCTAAAAACATAAGACCGCCCCGGAGAGCACCACCACCAACTTGGGACCTCAATTTCATTTTGGAAAAATTAACCTTGCCACCTTTTGTGCCAGCCAATACAGCCAATCTAAAATTTTTATCATGGAAAACAGCTCTGCTCCTAGCAGTAACTTCAGCACGAAAAGTCTCAGAGCCACAGGCATTAATGGCAGTGGAACCTTTTATAATTTTTCATCAGGACAGGGTTTCTTTAAGGACAAACCCTACCTTTATGCCAAAGGTGGTATCTAGTGTGGCTCTTAACCAAACCATCCATTTGCCAACTTTTTATCCAAACCCCCAGAATAAAGGGGAGAAACTTCTGCATTCTTTGGACGTACACAGGCAGCTACGCTTCTACTTGGACAAAACAAAAGCTTTCAGGAAAACTGAGCAACTGTTTGTAGTATATGCTGTAGGATCACAGGGCAAGGCTATCTCAAAGCAGACTATATCCAAATGGATAGGACACTGTATACGTTACTGCTACACACAGCATGGAAAATCGGCCCCAAATAACATTAGGCCACATTCCACCAGGGCAACAGCCACTTCAACAGCCTTTCTCAGAGGAGTACCTACCAAGGAAATTTTGGAGGCTGCAACTTGGAGTTTAGTGCACACCTTTACCAAGCATTACCACCTGCCTCTGTACTCTAAATCCAGAGCAGGATTTGCCACTGCAGTTCTGCAGGGCCTCATAGCCAATCCTAACTCTTTGTAGACCAGCCACCCAACCTTAGCTTTGGGATTCTACCCAAGTGTAATGACTGCAGCAGTATAACACGATGAACATAGTACAGTTTTGTATCTACCATAAATGTAGATGTTCGAGTGTGCACACTGCTGCAGTCCAGGTTACCCTCCCTCCATCCCCTCTGAACTAGCTGGACTTATCTATACCTTTCTATCCTATACATCCTTTGTGGTGTATTTGCTTGTAAATGAAGGTATTGTTGTTATTTTTATATGTATATTTTTTATTAGAAATATGTATTGCCTACCTACTTGGGGGCACCTGACATCTGGGGCAAGAAAAACTGAAGAAAATGGCGTCGGATGCATCTTATATACCCCTGGCGCACTGACGTCAGGGAAGAAGCGACAGCAACCGACGCCGGACCAAGACTTTGGAACTCTGGCCGACTGTGGGACTGCCTGATGGCAGGATAACCCAAGTGTAATGACTGCGGCAGTGTGAACACTTGAACAGCTACATTTATGGTAGGTACAAAACTGTACTTTTCTTTGTAGAAAGTATTTATTACCATTGGGATTTCCTCAACCCACTCCTGTTCCTCCAGCCTTGGATAATGTTTTTATTACAGCCTAAAATATCTCTGACAGCCAGCCTGCAACCCCTAAAGAAGGAAATTGTATGAAGTTCCTTAGTCTTTCAAATTTTAAATTTTTAATCCCAGCTCTGACAATGCAGTGATTTCTTTTGCAAATCCTTTTGCAGCTAAACATTTAATAAGTACTAATCCTTCCCTTTCCGATAAGGATGAGAAAGCTTTTGATATATTATTTTTTTGATGGGAATGTTCCCATATGTCTTTCTACCCACAGACTGACCTGCTCACACTTGACAGGAGTTAAGTGATACACCCACAACGTAAAACCACTTCAGCTGTGGAAGCCTGGATGATAGAACTTTAATACCATTTGGGCACCTATTTTTGAGGATGTGCATCAGGTATTAAAGGACGTGAAGATCTACTACTAGAAAATGAAACAATTTTCTTGCTGGTACCACATTAAGAATTAAGACCCTTTTAAGGCTATCATTTATGTGGTTCCTCATTTTCTGGCCTGTCTTACTCCTCTGTCAAGGTTAATTTGTCTACCATTTCAGCATGTTTGCTCATGGATTCCTCTTTTTCAGTATGCTGCCATATCAAGGTGCTTTTGAAAAGGTTTTTGCACACCCGTCCATTTAGAAAATAGGTGGCTCCTCCTTGGAATCTTAATTTTACTTTTGAAAAATTAACTATTGCGCCATTTAAACCAGCTGATTTGAGGGTATTGATAGCTACTATGCCTGCAAGAAAATGTCTGCATTGCAAGCAGTTTTCCACAAAGATATGATTTCTCTTAGAACTAATCCTTCATTTATGCCCAAAGTGGTATCTGAGTTTACTTTGAGCTAACTGTCCATCTCCCAAACTTCTTTCCTGAACCTAAAACTGAAGGAAGCTGGGTTCTTCATACTCTTGTCTCCACAAACAACTCTGGCATCATCTTTATTTTATCAAGTATTAAGTTATCGCTTAAGACATAGGCAAACATACTTTTAATATAAAAAAACAAAGCATGTTAATATGTTTCCATCTTATGCATATTGTACATCTCATATGTTCTTTTTTATAACGGTCATCAGTCCAACATTACATAAAATACTCAATTCTTGGCTTCCCTTAATTCTCACTTTTCCATGTCATTATTCTGCATGTATTGTTCCCACAGTTTCTCATTTATTTCTATATCATGTGCTCCTTCCCTTTTCTAAAGCTGTTACTTCCAGTTCTTTTTTTCTCTGCTACAGTATTCAGTACTTCCAGTACAGTTAGTTCAGACTTTGATTTCTGTTTTCTAGTAATTGTTTTTTTTGGGCAGCCACCAGAATCAAACATAACAAGGTTTTAATGTGTCTAAGCAATTCAGATTCTGTGCCTCAGCTCAAAAAGAACAGTTTTCTTTGTTTACATCCGTTTGCTCGTCCAGTATTTCTGGCAGAGTACCCTGTAGGAGCTTTTTTAAAACTTGCCAACTCATTTTAATCCCAAAACATGTGATGTTATGTGGTTCTATCTCGCCTACATTCCTTATTCATGGGTTCGGAGCCGAGAATTGGCTCCGACTCGGCCAAATTTCTCTAGCACAAAGTCTCTAATTGACTGGGCAAACCCGGTATCCCAAGATGCACCTCGCCCTAGCCCCAGATCTCGTTTGCCGCTCGTAGAGTTAGAACGTGTTCTCGCTTGGCTGTGGCTAAGTACCCTTTCAAATACTTTTTCTAAGTATTTTAGCAGTCTGTGATTTTACAAAAGCTGTTTTAATAGCTAGTTTTCTCCTTGTCTAAATTTCATTGCGAGTGTTAGTGAGATTGGATGTTTGTGGTATCCCTTTGTTTGACGGGCTAGGCCTGTTTAAGTTAGAGGACCTAGTCCTCTCCTATGTTGTTTTTCTGGTGTTAAAACTGTAGTTGGATTTGTTCTTGTCTTTCCCTGCTACTCCAAGAAACGTTTGATTTAGAGTTCCTTGGCCATTAGTGGTGTTTGTTTTCCCGCCTTCCTCTTGTGTCGTTGTCGGTTGACAGTGTGCTGTTATTTTTTACCATGTCTAAAGAGCAGAAGGAGCATAAACCCTCCAGGTTTAAAAAGTGTACTAAATGTGGCTACAAAATGTCTATTACGGATGGCCATGCCATCTGTGTGTATTGTCTTGGTGCTATTCACCTGCAGGAGTCCTGCAGTTTCTGCCACGCTTTTAGCACGAGGGTACTGCAGGAAAGAAAAAAATAAACTGATTTTGAAGGGCCTGATTAAGCCCTCTTTTGAGGAGTCCTTAGATTCTTCTTCTTCCAGTCCTAAATCTAAGTCTTCTAAGGCCAAGAAGAGATCTCCGGCTCCGTCTGCTTCCTCGGAGCCCCCGGAGAAGGTTAAAATAGTGGTTGCTGCCTCCTCGGCTCCATTGTCCTCGGGGCCGCAGGAGACGGTCTCGATTATGGATACTTCCTCCTCGGCTCCATTGTCCTTGGGGCCGCAGGAGAGGGTTGCGATAGGGGATACTACCTCCTCAGCTCCATTGTCCTTGGGGCCGCAGGAGGTATCGGTGGTGCTGGAGTCGACCTCGGCTCTGATATTATTGGAGCCTATTCGGAGCCAGTCACCCAGTGTCAGGCATGTGTCTCCAGATAGGAGATCCCGATCTCCTTCTATTTCCTCCAAATCCTCTAGGCTGTCTGATTTGGATGTGGATAGGGTGGTCCAGAGGCTCCTGCAGTCGCCGGTGCTAGCAAAACTGTTCTCAGCTCCGACCCCATTCTGGTACCTGTGATTCCTCCTCTGAGCACCCATGTGTCGTCGGAGCCGGAGTGCTTCGCACCGAGTGATGTTCTCGTGTCGGCTCCCATGCCCCATGTGAGTCTATCAGAGCTGGCGTCTGCTCCAACCATGTCAGTTCCATCCTCTGGTTTCAGTACTCTGGTTTCCTCAGTCGGACCCGAGGGGGATACCTCGGGACTACTGTCGGTTCCGAGCCTTCCTGTCGGTGCTTTGGCTCGGGGAATCCCGACTCTGGTCATGGTCTTGGAGACGGGTCGGTCCTCGGATTCGGGGGGACCTGCCTTTGAGGCCATGAGGAGCGCACTGGCCAGATCATCAATTACATCACCTGGATTGGTCACTCCATCCCCTTACACCCCGGCTAGAGCCTCTGATGCCCCTCTATCCTTGGATGGAGGAGCCCGAAGGTCTGGGGATACCCCCCTTGAGCGGTCCCCTACTTTCTGAGGGCCCTCAGTCGGTGCCTGAGGAGCCCCCTAGTAAGAAGTTGTGCAAGAGGAAGCACATAGACTCCCAGGACGAGTCCCTCACTTCTGATACCGACCTTGAGGAGTCAGAGGGGTCCCCCAAGTCGTCCTCCGATGTCTCTTTCTCGGACATCCTGGAGATTTTGAGACAGAGAAGCGACTGGCCTTCCAAGATCCCTCTGAGGAAGAGTCTGTATTCCTCAAGGCCTTCAGAGGTCAGCTCTCCGCCTCCTGGGTGTCTCCACCGTTCGACAAACTCCTGGACTTGATTTGTCGAAGGGTGTGGGAGAACCCTGATTCCGTGGAACCGGTGCCCAGACATTCAAACAAGTTTCTGTCGGCTCCCCCGGGCAAAGAGCTCCTTACCAAAGGGGTTTCGGTACATGCCTTGGTGGTGGCGGCAGCCACTCAGCAGGAAGTTGCAGAGGCTTCTTCTTCAGTCCATCCTCCTAACAAGGAGTCCAGAAGTATGGACCGGTATGGGAAGCGTACCCTGTCTTCGGCGACCTTTATCTTACGGTCGTTGAATTACCTCTATCATTTCACTCGGCTCCAAAGAGATCTCCTGAAGGAGCTAGGAGATACTCTGACAGGTAACACGCCTGAGGCGGTAGCGCAGAGTGTTAACGCCCAGTTGTCTACCCTAGGTTCCATTGTCAACTCGTCTATGAGGCTCATATCTTATGCAGCCGAAGGGGCGAGTAGGGCAGCTAGCTCAAGCGTAGCTCTTAGAAGGCAAGCCTGGATGCGCCTGTGTCATTTTGCGGAGGCCTTTAAGTCTTCCTTCATTGATGCCCCCTTTGATGGGTCCTCTCTCTTTGGACCCAAAGTGAAAGACACCCTGACCAGATGCGAACAGGAGGGAAAGACCCTATCTGCCGTAGGGGCCAGTTTTTCTCTCCCTTCTAGGCCTTATCCCAAGGCTCAGAGAGGAAGGAAAATGTGGTTCAAAAAGTCTCAGAGGTCCTTTCCCGCAGTTCAAGGTGAGTCCCCCTCCAGTGGCAGAGGGGGGGGGGGTTATTCCGGAAGATGCCGTCCTAAAGGCAGAGGAGGCCCCCGCAACTCGGGAGACTGCAATTCCTTTTGCGGTTCTTCCTTCCAGCGTTCCTGAGGCGTTGCCCGACTGTGCTATTCCGAAGCCAGTCGAGGGCCGAATTTCGTTGCATCCGGAAGCCTGGGAAAGCATCACCCAGGATCGTTGGGTGCTTCGAATAGTTACCGGAGGTTACACTATTCCCTTTGCTTCAACACCCCCCCCCCAGTCAGAAGTATCCCGGACGTCCCACCCAGTCAACGGGATCAAGCAGCACTAGAAGTTGCAAAGCTGCTAGAAAAAGGAGTCATCCAACCAGTCCCCTCAGACCATGTCGGATCAGGAACTTACGACTCTTTTCGGTGCCGAAAAGAACAGGGGACCTGAGGCCCATTCTGGATCTCAGTCGACTGAATCACTACATTTTGAAGTCCAAGTTCCAGATGGTCACACTTCAGTCCATTTTTCCACTGCTGGAGAAAGGAGTATGGATATGCTCTCAAGGATGCCTACTACCACATCAAAATGGAGAAGGCATCCAGGAGTCATTTACGCTTCTGTTTAGGAGCCAGTCACTTCCAGTTTCGTGCCCTGCCCTTTGGTCTCACCGCAGCCCCCAGGGTGTTTACCAAGTGTTTGGCAGTGGTGACAGCTCACGTGAGACGTCTAGGATTCCAGGTGTTTCCGTATCTGGACGACTGGCTTCTCGCCGCCCCCACCAGGCATCTGCTCGTTCAAGCCAGGGAGACGACCATCTCACTTTGCCAACGTCTAGGAATTACTTTGAACTGGGAAAAGTCTGCCTTGCAGCCCTCACAGCATGTTGTTTTTATAGGCGCAGAGCTAGACTCTATTCAAATGCGTGCCTTTCTGCCACAGGACAGGATAAGAGTGTTGCAGTCTCAGATCCACGCACTGTTGCCCCTCAGAAAAGTTCAGGCCAGGTTAGTTCTTCAGCTCTTAGGATCCATGGCCTCCACCATCATGCTGGTACTTCTGGCCAGGTTACACATGCGGATCCTACAGTGGCTCTTGTTGGTTCAGTGGTCCTTTCAGAAGCTTCCTCTTTCCCACCTGATACCTCTCACGGAATGATGCAAACAGGATCTCCTCTGGTGGCTATGCTCCTGCAATCTGGACAGAGGAAGGAGCTTGATTCCTATGTCTCCAGTGGCCACGGTGACCACGGACACCTCCCAGATGGTGTGGGGGGGGGCATTATCTAGGCAGGACAGTCCAAGGCACCTGGCAAGATCACAAGGTACACTTGCACATCAATGTTTTGGAGATGAGAGCGGTGTTTCTGGCGTTGCGAGCACTCCAAGACTCTCTACCTCGGGGAATGATTGCAATTCACTCGGACAATATGTCCGTAGTGTGGTACCTGAACAAGTGGGGGGAACCAAATCTTATCCCCTCTGCGGAGAGGCCATACAAGTGTGGCAGTGGGCAGTGTCTTCCCAACGGTTTCTGGTGGCAACGCACATTCCGGGGAAGTCCAATGTGATAGCGGACAGGTTAAGCAGAGCTGTTCTGATGCCTCACGAGTGGTCCCTGAACAACCGAGTGGCAGTTCAGATCTTTAAAAGGTGAGGTCAGCCTTGCTGCGATCTCTTTGCCAGCCCCCTCAATGCCAAATGCAGCAAGTACTTCACTCTGATCCCCCCACAGGGGGAGTCACCCAGGGAAGCTCTAGCTCACGATTGGCTGCCCGGTCTGGTCTACGCTTTCCCTCCTTTTCCTCTGTTACCAAGAGTGATACAGAAAGCCATATCCTTGGGAAGCAGGATGATCCTTATTGCTCCACACTG
This sequence comes from Protopterus annectens, assembly GCF_019279795.1. Taxonomy (NCBI): domain Eukaryota; kingdom Metazoa; phylum Chordata; order Ceratodontiformes; family Protopteridae; genus Protopterus; species Protopterus annectens. The sequence continues at coordinate 959,441,485 of NC_056743.1, read as the reverse complement.
GCCTTGACAAGTATGGTTCCCTTTTCTTCAACGGTACGCACTGGATGGTCAGTGGACTCTGGACCCAGTGCCAGACCTCCTGCTTCACATGTCAGGACAACTTCATCCATCCCTGCGAACTCTCAGGTTGACAGCCTGGTTGCTCCACTTCCGTCGCTAGTCAGACGACATTCCTTTTCACCTGAAGTGGTGCACATCTTGTCTTCTTCTCATAAGTCTTCCACCAGGAAGATTTATTCCAGCAAATGGAGGAGATTCTCTATTTGGGCTCAGAACCAATGTTTGGACCCCTTCAGAGCCCCAATTCCATCGGTCTTTGATTTTTTAGCCATGTTGTTCCGTCAGGGCTCCACGCCCGCCACCATTAAAGTACAGTTGGCGGCAATTTCCAATTTTCGCAGATCTTACGAGCCCTCTCTTATGGGCCACAAACTCTGTAAAGCCTTTCTAAAAGGCGCTTGGTTACTTCGTCCTCCTGTTTCAGAACCTGTACTGCCATGGGACCTGAACTGTGTGCTACAAGCTATTACATCACCACCCTTTGAACCGGCTGCCACTTGTGACTTAAAGTTCTGGTGGTATGCAGTAAAATATTTTTGACTTCTAAAAATCACAAAACCCCAGAGGTACTTAGCCCTTTCCCTATAGCCGATATGTATCATCGGGGGAGGAGTCGCTCTATGAGCAGGGGGAGGCAGAAAAGGAAGGCCCTAGTGGGAGAAATGAAGGAACCCATGTTGAAGAAAATGTGGGAAAGAATGACCTAGTATGGAACCTTTCACATTGACCTCTAAATAAACATGAATTTGAGGTACTAAACCAAGGTCTATCCTTCATACCATCTAAAAGAAGTAATGTAACAGAAACTATTTTGGATGTCAAACTTTTTATTAGGAATTTACACCAATTATGGGACATTGAATAGGCAATTTAGGAAACCCAGTGTTTATGTGCCGAATTTACACCCACTGCTAGATGCTTTTAGTAAAATTGTTGAAAGAGATATTTACTTGTTGCCTGAAGATTCCACCACTATAGCGAAGAAAAATAACCTTACATTTAAGCAGATTAAAGCAATGAATGATTTAAAAAATGACAAAAATATATCTATTAGACCAGCAGACAAGGGCGGTCCAATTGTAATTCTAGATAAAATGTTTTATGGCCGTAGTATGGCTGAAATGCTAAGTGACATACATATTTATAGTCCTATTTCAGTGCCATCTGTTCAAGAACATGTCACTAAGATATATAACACTCTAGATGATTTACTTAAAATGGAAATGGTTAGCACAGACTTGTATGAATTTCTATTTGTGGAGAATCCTGTTATTCCAATTATTCAGGGCCTGCCCAAGGTACACAAAGATCCAGGGAACGAGGGTGTGGGACCTATTATAGCTGGTCAAGGGTGAGTGACAGAACCTCTTTCTATATTAATTGAGAAAACATTAAGACCTTTAGTGGATACCAACTTGTTTGTTTTAAGAGATTCTAAACAGTTTTTACTAGACCTTTATGAAGGGACAAAAACATTACCTGATAATTTTCCTTTTATCATGGTGACCATGGATGTCAAATCTTTATTCACCAATATACCCAATGAGTCAGGTTTGGAAAGCATTCAGATTTATTTGATTGAACATTCTAATATGCTACCTAATAGGATAGAATTTATTTGCCTATTATTAGAAATGGTGTTGGAAAATAACATTTTTATGTTTAATCAGGATTTATTTTTTTGCAAAAGGACAGCGTAGCTATGGGCACTTCGTGTGCCAGTAGCTACTCCAACCTAGTTATGGCACTATGGGAAGAACAGAAGTTGTTTCAGTTAGATTCATATCAGAGATATGTGTATTTTTATAGACGTTTTGTTGATGATTTATTTTTTATTTGGACAGGTACCATGGAGGATTTGGATAAATTTGAACAGGACGTCAATTCATTGATGCCTTTTCTGAAATTTACCATGAATAGGTCCAGGGATAGTATTGCTTTTTTGGATGTTTCTATTCAGTGCTTAGAAAATGGTAAACTCAACACAGGTGTACATAGAAAAACTTGCTATAAAAATACTCTCCTACATAGGGAGAGTATGCACCCTAGGCATGTTTTTACAAACATTGTTAAAGGACAAGCAATTAGAGCGTCAAGGTTGAATCCCATACAAAGGAATTATGAAGCAGAATTGTGTGAATTGGGTGAAAAACTGCTTGCGAGGAAACAATAGAAATAGAAAAAGGATTTTCCTACACCCATAATATCAGAATAGATAGAGCAAGTCCTATTTTCTCTGAAAGAGGGAACGAGATTTACAGGACTGATAAAATTAATACTTCTGAGATCTTAGGTAGACAACAAAAAGTCGCTCTATACTACACACAGGATGTGCAATCGATTAAAGAAGTAATAGCAAAACATTGGGACATACTGACAGTTGATCCAGAGATCAGGAACCTAGTAGGCAATCATCCACAGTTTGTCTTTAAAAATAAGAAGACCTTGCATAGGTTACTGTGTTTCCCAAGTCAAGTGCACCCATCTGCAACTGTCTTTTACAATGGCACACAGCCATGCCACAGGTGTAACTTCTGCTCTTATATATCTGATATGAACATGTTTGTACATCCTGTCACTTCTCAGGTGTTCACTTTTAATGTTAATGCTAATTGCAATACGGAGCATGTGGTGTATATTGCTACCTGCATGTCTTGTAGTGCATTTTACGTCGGTAAAACTGACAGAAAATTAAAAGAAAGAATTAGAGAACACCTATATCAAATTCGTATCAAGTCCCAGATTAATGCTCTTTCTAAGCATGTCTTAGAAAACAGCACTAATCATTGTTTTAAATTTTCAGATGTCCTTCAAGGATGCATCTGCAGTCATAACAAATGGGTTGTCCTGTCGTCAGGCAGCCCTTCGGTCGGCCGGATTCCAAAGTCTGGGTCCGGCTTCGGCTGATGTCGCACTTCACCCGACGTCATCTCTGCTGGTCTTCGGGTATAAAGGCATCAGCCGACGCCATTTTCCTCAGTCTTTCTTGCCGCGTGGCGCCGAAGCAGAAGCTGTTCGCAAGTGCCGGTCGGTCAGATCCAGAGATTACTACTACCGAATACTACTTCGAAGACTTCTAAAAAGCTAAGTACCCCATTGGGGACTCTTTCTTGCCTCAGCCGATGTCAGAAAAAGTCAATAACTGTTTAACTTGTGGGAAACAAATACCTCATAAAGATTTCCACTCTTACTGCCTGCCTTGCTTAGGCCCAGACCACGACGTAGCAGCCTGTTCAGCCTGCGCTTCCTTCAACCGACGAACGCTTAAGCGTCGGTCGGAGTTTGCGGAACAGTTTTTCGGCTCAGATTTTGCGTACATTATGCCGTCGGATCCTCCGACTACCCAAATTGTTAAAAAACGCAAAGAAAAAGACAGACACTCGCGGTCCGCGGTTTTGGCCGAAACCACGGTTAAGCAAGCCGCGAGTGTCTCGGTTTCGGCCGAAACCGAGAAAACAGGTCAATCTTCAGCCGAATCCATGACTACTACTGAGGCTCCTGCTACCTTAGCTGAATCGGCCTCTGAAGTTTTGCCTACTACTGTGGTTCCTAGTGATTTATCAGACACCATCCCTTTGGATGTCTCTACCCCAGCATGTGGTGCTGTTAGGCCTCCTGCAGCCATGTCTATTAAGGCCTTTGCCAGGGCTAAAGCAGCCAAAACTGTTAAATCAGTGCCTGTTAAGCCCCCCTCACACAGGCCCTCTTCTAGTTCACAAATGCTTACTCTGGCAGAGGATTTAATATCCTTAATTAGGGGATCCCAATCTCACCCAGACAGGGCCTCTCAGCCCCCAGAAAAGAGACCTAGAGCAGAGCCGGCCGAGCCAGTGTCCTCTGATGATTCTTCGGATGACTCAGACATTACAGACCAGCCAGAGGCTCCTTTTTCTACTTATGAGGATTCCGATGCTGAAGAATCCATTCCATCTGCCTCTCCACCAGAGGAATTTTCCTTTGGAGAAACCTTACATGCCATGAGAGAACAATTCCAATGGCAGGGACAAGATTTCTCAGATTCAAGAAAAGGCTTAGGACTTTTCTGCACCTACCACAACATAGGCCCTTAGCTATACCTCCAGTACTGCCTGTTGTGGATGATGCATTTAATGATGTTTGCACTGCTCCTGATACTTTACCTCCAGCCCCTGCCAAACCAGATAGATTTTACAGGGTGCCAGACACTCATCACCACCTATACAAGGCCCCACTTGCAGATCCTGAGACTATATCCCAGGGGCCTAAGGCAGTAGCCTCGACCTCAGCAAAAAACCCTACTCCTTCTGAAAGGGAATCCAGGTCCTTAGAGAGATGGGGGGGAAAAAGTTTACACCTCTGCTACTCTCTCAGCTAGAGCTTTAAACTGTCAATTTCATATGATCCAATACCAAGAGTTTATGCTTGATCAGTTAACTAAGAAGCTGTCCTCTGATGACTCCTTAGATAAGAAATATGTTTTAGAAATGGTGAATAACATTCAGCAGGTTAGTAACCATTCTTTAAAATGTGGCTATGATGCACTGGAGGCTTCATTTAGATCAGCCATGACTGGCACATTGATAAGAAGGCATGCATGGTTGAAAGAACAGGTCTTGCCGGATCATGTTAAAGCAAAGCTGTTAGATGCTCCTATGGATAAGGCCAGTCTATTTGGTACACCTGCTCAGCAAGTAATGAAGAAAATGGAAGAGAAGGCAAAATCTGTACAAACAGTTAAGGATTTCTTACAGGTTCAGCCCCAAGGTTTAGCAGGAACTGGCCTGCCAAAAATTGGTCCTTTCCAGACTCCTCAAAATCTCAAAGGGGCAGGAATAGACGCTCTAGAGGCAGAAATCAATCCAGAGGAGGTGCCTACAGAGGACGACAGTGGCAAGGCAATAACCGAGGCACAGACACAACCACTGCCACTGCAACAGGACAAACACAGTGACTTGGCTCTGACACCGCCTACCAGGGAGCAAATAGCAGCACCTTTAGGTGGAAAGTTAGCCTTATTTTCGAAAAATTGGCACTATATCACAAAAGACAAGTGGATTTTGCAAACCATAGACCTAGGCTACAGGTTCCACTTCCACACCTTACCAGTAAAAAGAGGAATGCCAAACCTACCTCCAAATCAAAAAACAGAAGCTCTAAAGCAGATAGCTCAATTAACAAAGAGAGCTGTGGAAAGAGTACCAATAACAGAACAGGGCAAAGGATTCTACTCCAGACTCTTCCTAGTACCAAGAAAAGAGAAAAGTTGGAGACCTATTCTCGATCTGTCCGTCTTAAACACATACATCATTGTCCCAAAATTCAAAATGCTGACCCTACAGCAACTTCTTCCCATGCTGGGCAAGGAGTGTTGGCTGGTAACTCTAGATCTTAAGGAGGCATACCTGCACGTCCCCATATGACCAAATTGCAGAAGATACCTCAGATTTCTTGCAGGATCAGAGCATTATCAATTCTCAGCATTGCCCTTTGGCTTATCTACTGCGCCCAGAGTATTCACAAAATGCCTGGCATCAGTAATCGCTCACTGCAGGCTACAGGGAATCCAAATTTATCCATACCTGGACGACTGCCTGTTACAAGCGGACAACAAAAGCAAGCTGACAACAGATTTACAAAGAGTCATTTGCTTACTACAAGCCCTGGGATACACAGTCCTCAAGACTGATACCATCCCAAACAAGAACATTCTTGGGTGCGGAATTGGACACAGTAAAACAAATGGCATTCCTAACTGCAGAAAAACAAGAACAACTCCCTCTTTACTTCTTGGCATTAACAAAGCAGAACAAACTAACAGCAAGAAAAGTACTGCAGGCCTTGGGCTTCATGGCATCATGCATAATCCTGGTCCCACATGCCAGACTGCATATGAGAAAGCTACAGTGGTACCTAAAGAATTTATGGTCTCAACACAGGCACAGCTTAGAAACCGAAATCCCACTAATCCCATGCCTGAAACAGGAGTTCCTATGGTGGGCTCAAGCATGCCAGTCAAACCCAGGCTTGCCCTTCCACAACTTTCAAGCAAACCAAACCATCACAACGGACGCCTCAGACCTAGGCTGGGGGGCACACATGTTGGACAAATGCATACAAGGATTGTGGACTCCAGACCAGCTGCACCTGCACATAAACCAAAAAGAAATGCTGGCAGTAAAACTAGCAATCCAGAAATTCAGACCATTCCTCAAAGAAGGCCATTTAATGATAAGGACAGACAACACCACAGTCATGTGGTACATCAACAAACAGGGAGGCACTCATTCATACCCCCTATGCAGAATGACTCTGGACCTTTGGAATGTGGCTCTGAGCTACAACATCCAGTTACAGGCAATATTTGTGCCGGGAAAAGAAAACACCCTAGCAGACATGTTAAGCAGAACCACCTCGGATGCTCACGAATGGATGCTACACCCGAACATCTTCAAGGCCATCACAAAGAAATGGGGAATACCACAAATAGACCTATTCGCATCCCCACTCAATCACCAGCTCAAAAAATTCTGCACAAGGACATACCACCCACTTGCATGGAAGGTGGACTCTCTATCCTTCAGTTGGAAAGGCCTGACAGCATATGCATTTCCACCTCTTCCTTTGATGCACACGGTACTACTGAAAATCAAAGAGGAACGTCCAAGGATAATCCTGATAGCTCCGAATTGGCCAAGACAACACTGGTACCCATTGCTGAGGAGCATGTCTCAGGGAGAATGTGGTCAATACCCTGATGCCTTTGATGTTAACTCAGAACAACTACAACATCATGCACCCAAACCTAAAACCTTGCAACTGACTGCCTGGAACATCACATAGCAGCAACTAACCCAGACCTATCCCAAAGGGTTAAAGACATTATCCTTGAAGCCCACAGACCTTCAACAAGAAGGAACTATGCAGGAAAATGGAAAAGGTTTGTCATTTGGAGTACTGAAAGAGGAAAAGATGTGTCGAACATAGATATTGCTAACATCCCGGAGTACTTGGCAGAGCTTCTACATACAGGCCTGTCCTATTCCTCCATCAAGATACATGCATCAGCTATTTCAGCAGAATACAGCTTGATCCACCTGTCTTTTCGCATCCTCTACTCAGGCAGTTCCTCAGAGGGATCAAGAATGTAAAACCTCCTAGGAAACCACCATTACCAGCATGGGACTTGAACTTTGTGCTAGAAAAATTGACACTCCCTCCATTTGAACCAGCAGCAACAGCAGATCTTCAACACCTATCATGGAAAACTGCTTTTCTACTGGCAATTACTTCAGCAAGGAGGGTTTCGGAACTACAGGCGTTAATGGCAGTACAACCCTTCCTAATCTTCCATCAAGATAGGGTGTCCATGAGAACTAATCCTACATTTATGCCTAAGGTGGTATCCAGAGTGTCTTTGAACCAGGCAATCCACCTACCTACCTTCTTTCCCAATCCACAGAACAGGGGAAAGACTGCTGCATACCTTGGATGTACATAGACAGTTACGCTACTACCTGGACAGAACCAAAGGCAACAGAAAAACTGACCAGCTTTTAGTAGCCTATGCAACAGGAAGGGAAGGAAAAGCAATTTCCAAACAGACAATCTCCAAATGGATAGGAAATTGCATAAGATTCTGTTACTCCTACCATGGAAAACCAATTCCACAGAACATAAGACCTCATTCTACAAGGGCTACAGCCACTACCACAGCTTTCTTACGAGGAGTGGCAACCAAGGACATTATTGAGGCGGCTACTTGGACCTCCGTGCATACATTTGCCAAGCATTATAATTTACCTCTATACTCTAGATCCGGAGCAGGGTTTGCCACTGCTGTACTGCAAGGGATCCTAACTACACCATAATTCTTCTTCCTCCTCCCTAGTTTGGCTATGGTATTCTACCCATTTGTTATGACTGCAGATGCATCCTTGAAGGACATAGTACAGATGTCCTTCATGGATGCATCTGCAGTCATAACAAGTGGGTTGTCCTGTCGTCAGGCAGCCCTGCAGTCGGCCGGATTCCAAAGTCCGGGTCCGGCTTCGGCTGATGTCGCACTCCACCCGACGTCATCTCTGGTCGTCTTCGGGTATAAAAGCATCAGCCGACGCCATTTTCCTCAGTCTTTCTTGCCGTGGCCAAGCAGAAGCTGTTCGCAAGTGCCGGTCGGTCGGATCCAGAGATTACTTCTACCGAATACTACTTCGAAGACTTCTAAAGCTAAGTACCCCGTTGGGGACTCTTTCTTGCCTCAGCCGATGTCAGAAAAAGTTAACAATTGTTTAACCTGTGGGAAACAAATACCTCATAAAGATTTCCACTCTTACTGTCTGCCTTGTTTAGGCCCAGCCCACGACGTAGCAGCCTGTTCGGCCTGTGCCTCTTTCAACCGACGAACGCTTAGGCGTCGGTCGGAGTTTGCAGAACAGTTTTTCGGTTCTGATTTTGCGTATATTATGCCGTCGGATCATCCGACTACCCAGTCTACCAAAAAACGCAAAGATAAAGACCGACACTCGCGGTCCGCGGTTTCGGCCGAAACCACGGTAAAGCAAACATGAGTGTCTCGGTTTCGGCCGAAACCGAGAAAACTGATCAAAGTACAGCTGAAACTATTCTTACAACTGAGGCCCCTGCTACAACTCTTGAATCGACCTCAGAATCTTTACCCACTACGGTGGTTGACTTATCAGACACCATCCCCTTGGATGTCTCTACCCCAGCACGTGGTGCTGCTAGGCCTCCAGCAGCCATGTCCATTAAGGCCTTCGCCAGGGCTAAAGCAGCCAAGACTACTAAAACAGGGCCTGTTAAACCCCCGACATCCAGGCCCTCTTCTAGTTCTCAAATGCTTACTTTGGCAGAAGATTTAATTTCTTTAATTAGAGGATCTCAATCTCACCCAGACAGGGCCTCTCAGCCCCAGAGAAGAGACCTAGGGCAGAGCCCCTGAGCCAGTGTCTTCTGATGATTCTGCTGATGAATCAGACATAACTGACCAGCCAGAGGCTCCCTTCTCCAATTTTGAAGATTCTGATGCTGAAGAATCCATTCCAGCTGCTTCCCCACCAGAAGAATTCTCCTTTGGGGAAACCTTGCATGCCATGCGAGAACAGTTCCAATGGCAGCAACAGGATTTTTCAGACTCCAGAAAAGGCTTAGGACCTTTCTGCACCTCCCACAGCACAGGCCCTTAGCTATACCTCCTGTTCTCTGTGGTGGATGATGCTTTCAATGATGTTTGCTCCGCTCCAGATTCTTTACCCCAGCCCCTGCCAAACCAGACAGATTTTACAGGGTGCCAGATACTCATCACCACCTTTACAAGGCCCCTCTTGCAGACCCAGAAACTATATCCCAGGGTCCCAAGGCAGTAGCCGACCACAGCTAAAACCCTATTCCTTCTGAAAGGGAAGCAAGGTCATTAGACAGATGGGGTAAAAGGTCTACACTTCAGCTACTCTCTCAGCTAGAGCTTTAAACTGTCAGTTTCACATGATACAATACCAAGAGTTTATGCTTGATCAGTTAACTAAAAACTAACCACTGATGAATCTCTTGATAAGAAATATGTATTAGAGATGGTAAATAACATACAACAGGTTAGCAACCATTCCTTAAAATGTGGCTATGATGCACTGGAGGCTTCATTTAGATCAGCCATGACAGGCACAGTGATAAGAAGGCATGCATGGCTAAAGGAACAAGCTTTACCGGATCATGTTAAAGCTAAGTTGCTGGATGCTCCTATGGACAAGACAAGTTTGTTTGGTACACCTGCCCAGCAGGTTATGAAGAAAATGGAAGAAAAGGCAAAATCTGTACAAACTGTTAAAGATTTCCTGCAGGTTCAACCCCAAGGTTTAGCAGGAACTGGCCTGCCAAAATTGGTCCTTTCCTGACTCCACAAAATTTCAAAGGGGCAGGAATAGGCGTTCCAGAGGCAGAAACCAATCCAGAGGAGGTGCCTACAGAGGACGACAGTGGCAAGGTAACAACAGAGGCACAGACACAGCCACTGCCACTACATCAGCACAACCACAGTGACTTAATCCTAAATCCGCCTACCAGGGAACAAATAGCAGCTCCTCTAGGCGGAAAGTTAACCTTATTTTCAAAGAACTGGCACTACATAACAAAAGACAAGTGGATTTTACAAACCATAGATCAAGGTTACGGTTTCACTTCCACACTTTACCAGTAAAAGGGAATGCCAAATCTACCTCCAAATCAAAAACAGAGGCTCTACGCCAGATAATGGAGTTAGCAAACATGAGAGCTGTGGAAAGAGTGCCAACAGCAGAACAAGGAAAGGGGTTCTATTCCAGACTATTCCTAGTTCCAAGAAAGGAAAAAGTTGGAGACCAATTCTCGACCTGTCCACCTTAAATACTTACATCATTGTCCCAAAATTCAAAATGCTGACCCTACAGCAACTTCTTCCCATGCTGGGCAAGGAGTCTTGGCTGGTAACTCTAGATCTCAAGGAGGCATACCTGCACGTCCCCATTCGACCAATCTGCAGAAGATACCTCAGATTTCTTGCAGGATCAGAGCACTATCAATTCTCAGCATTGCCCTTTGGCTTATCTACTGCCCAGAGTATTCACAAAATGCCTGGCATCAGTAATCGCCATTGCAGACTACAGGAATTCAAATTTACCCATACCTGGACGACTGCCTGCTACAAGGGACAACAAAAGCAAGCTGACAACAGATTTACAAAGGGTCATTCACTTGCTACAAGGACTGGGATACACAGTCAACCTACAAAAGTCAAGGCTGATACCATCCCAAACAAGGACATTCTTGGGCGCGGAATTGGACACAGTACAACAAATGGCATTCCTGACTACAGAAAAACAAAAGAACTTCCTCTTTACTTCTTGGCACTAACAAAACTGAACAAGTTAACAGCAAGAAAAGTTCTGCAGGCTTTGGGCTTCATGGCATCATGCATAATCTTGGTCCCATTTGCCAGACTACATATGAGGAAACTACAATGGTACCTAAAGAATTTATGGTCCCAACACAGACACAGCCTAGAAACAGAAATCCCACTAATTCCATGCTTAAAACAGGAGTTCCTATGGTGGGCTCAGGCATGCCAGTCAAACCCAGGCCTACCCTTTCGCAGATGTCAACCAAGCCAGACCATCACAACAGACGCTTCAGACCTAGGATGGGGGGCACACATGCTGGACAAATGCGTGCAAGGATTGTGGACACAGGATCAACTTCACCTGCACATCAATCTAAAAGAAATGCTGGCAGTAAAACTGGCAATCCAAAAGTTCAAACCATTTCTCAAAGAGGGCCAGTTGATGATAAGGACAGACAACACCACAGTCATGTGGTACATCAACAAACAGGGAGGCACTCATTCATACCCCCTATGCAGAATGACCTTGGAGCTGTGGACCCTGGCACTCAGCTACAACATTCAGTTACAGGCAATATTTGTACCGGGGAAAAACAATACTCTAGCAGACATATTAAGCAGAACCACCGGATGCCCACGAATGGAAGCTGCACCGGACATCTTCAAGACCATCTCAAAGAAATGGGGAATGCCACAGATAGACCTATTCGCATCACCTCTCAATCACCAGCTCAAAAAATTCTGCACAAGGACATTCCACCCACTAGCATGGAAAGTGGACTCACTCTCCTTCAACTGGAAAGGCCTAACAGCATATGCATTCCCACCTCTTCCCTTGATACACAAGGTACTACTAAAAATCAAGGAAGAACGTCCAAGGATAATCCTGATAGCTCCAAACTGGCCAAGACAACACTGGTACCCACTACTGAAGAGCATGTCTCGGAACAATATGTGGCCAATACCCCTGATGCCTTTGATGTTAACTCAGAACAACTACAGCATCATACATCCGAACCTAAAAACCCTGCAACTGACTGCATGGAACATCACATAGCAGCAGCTAATCCAGAACTTTCCCAAAGAGTTAAAGACATTATTCTTGAAGCACGCAGACCTTCAACAAGAAGGAACTATGCTGGAAAATGGAAAAGGTTTGTCATTTGGAGTACGGAAAGAGGAAAAGATGTGTCAAACATAGATATGCCTAACATTCTGGAGTATCTGGCCGAACTTCTTCATTCAGGCCTGTCCTACTCCTCCATCAAGATACATGCATCAGCTATTTCAGCAGAATACAGCTTTGATCCACGTGTTTTTTGGCACCCTTTGCTCAGGCAGTTCCTCAGAGGAATTAAGAATGTAAAACCTCCAAGGAAACCACCATTACCAGCTTGGGATTTAAACTTTGTGCTAGAAAAGTTGACACTATCACCCTTTGAACCAGCAGCAACTGCAGACCTACAACACCTGTCATGGAAAACTGCTTTCCTACTGGCAATTACTTCAGCAAGGAGGGTTTCAGAACTACAGGCCTTAATGGCAGTGCAACCCTTCCTAATCTTCCACCAAGATAGAGTGTCCATGAGGACTAATCCTACATTTATGCCCAAGGTGGTATCCAGAGTGTCTTTAAACCAGGCAATCCACCTACCTACCTTCTTTCCCAACCCACAAAACAGACGGGAAAGAATACTGCATACCTTGGATGTACATAGACAGCTACACTACTACTTGGACAGAACAAAAATAGCAGAAAGACTGACCAACTTTTTGTAGCCTATGCAACAGGAAGGGAAGGAAAAGCTATTTCCAAACAGACAATCTCCAAATGGATAGGAAATTGCATACGATACTGTTACTCCTTCCATGGAAAACCAATTCCACAGAACATAAGACCTCATTCTACAAGGGCAACAGCCACTACCACAGCCTTCTTACGAGGAGTGGCAACCAAAGACATTATTGAGGCGGCTACTTGGACCTCCGTGCATACATTTGCCAAGCATTATAATTTGCCTCTATATTCCAGATCCCGAGCAGGGTTTGCCACTGCTGTACTGCAAGGGATCCTAAACACACCATAATCTACTTTTATCCTCCTCCCCTAGTTGGCTATGGTATTCTACCCACTTGTTATGACTGCAGATGCATCCATGAAGGACATAGTACAGTTTTGTACCTACCATAAATGTAGATGTCTGAACTGGATAGCATCTGCAGTCAGGATTACCCTCCGTCCTTCCCCTCTGTGGTACTCCTAGGGTGTTTACCCTCCTAATAGCTAGCTGTTGGGGGGGAGTCTTTTATGGTGTATTTGTTTGTATATATGTACATACATGCTTATTGTTGTGTTTACCTCTATCTATTTGGAAACATTGGCATCTATCCAAATTTTAGCCTGCAAGAGGGCTACTGGCATCTGGGGCAAGAAACACTGAGGAAAATGGCGTCGGCTGATGCTTTTATACCCGAAGACGACCAGAGATGACGTCGGGTGGAGTGCGACATCAGCCGAAGCCGGACCCGGACTTTGGAATCCGGCCGACTGCAGGGCTGCCTGACGACAGGACAACCCACTTGTTATGACTGCAGATGCTATCCAGTTCGGACATCTACATTTATGGTAGGTACAAAACTGTACTTTTTGTACCTACCATAAATGTAGATGTCCGAACAGGATAGCATCTGCAGTCAGGATTACCCACCCTCCTTCCCCTCTGTGGTACTCCTAGGGTATTTACCCTCCGAATAGCTAGCTGGGGGGGAGTCTCTTATGGTGTATTTATTTGTATATATGTACATACATGCTTATTTTTTGTATCTGCCTTCTACTATTTTGGAAACATTGGCATTTATCCAAAATTTAGCTTTCCAAGAGGGCAACTGGCATCTGGGGCAAGAAACACTGAGGAAAATGGCGTCGGCTGATGCCTTTATACCCGAAGACCAGCAGAGATGACGTCGGGTGAAGTGCGACATCAGCCGAAGCCGGACCCAGACTTTGGAATCCGGCCGACCGAAGGGCTGCCTGACGACAGGACAACCCATTTGTTATGACTGCAGATGCTATCCTGTTCGGACATCTACATTTATGGTAGGTACAAAATTGTACTTTATACATATTAATGTACCTAGTATTAGAGGAGGTGATCTAAGAAATCAAACTGAACAAGCAGAAGTCAGTTGGATTGTTAGATTGCAAGCACATATTTTTCCTGGGCTCAGTGACAGAATTTCACTTAAGCCAGCACTTAAAAATAGAAGAATTAAATATTAATGATTTATTAGTGCTGTTTAAATATACTAATGAGTAGATTGAATATTTATCCAACTCAAACAAAGGTGTAGCATGTATTAAAGTTTTATTTCATATATATATATATATATATATATATATATATATATATATTTATTATTATTATTCATTATTTACTATTAATTTAAAGTCATTTTACTATTTTATGCAATATGTATGTGTATTACTTTATCTGGTTAATTAGCTAGTTAATTGTTTTATTAGGGTATTTAGAAAGACCTATAAAATAGGCATGTTTGATACTGGTTTGTTAAGGTTTGAAAAAGCTGTGTAGCAAAAGCGCTTACCGTATCTTGTTTAAATAAAGGTTTTATCAACTTTTTTCTCTGATTTGGAATTGCTTGGAATTACTTTTCTCCTTGGAAGATTGCCTAAAGGTCTGAATAGGCATTTTCATGTTACTTTTTGGTTCTGATTACCATTTTGGAGCTTTTATTCAATGCAAGGTCTGAATAAGACTTGACTAGTGACTGAGTTTCGCTTGGACTGTGTGTTGCATGGTTTGACCCTGAGCAGTAACCCTCCTTGACATATTTGTATGCAATATTTTATATACCCTACTAATTATACATTTTTCAACAGCAGCTTCTGTTCTAGCTATAACTGGAACCTCTACCAGAGAAGGTATTTCCAATCCCTTTTTCTTTGACTATATTCTGATATTAATCCCTGGTAGGGAAGGGGGCTTCTACACTGCAGTCCAGATGCCTTCTTATCCTCATTCCACTCTGTTATCTTTCCCTCTCTAGTTATTTGCTCCCAATACCTTGATTCCTTTGCCAGCTTCCTTCAGTAAATTCCAACCTCCTCTTGCCTGTTGTGTATAACCTTACTTGCAGTCATCTATATTGCCAAAAATCTTCTTTCTTCATTCACGAAACAGCTCTTCTTGAGAAGTCTCATACCCAGCCAGCCTTTTCTTCATTTCAGCCTCTGATTTTTGCACTTTTATCATTTCATCTGAATAACGAATTAAAGCTTCTGTTTTTTCCAGTTTTTTTTTTTGTTTGAGTTGATATCCTTCTTCAGTGTCTCATTTATTTTAATCAGCTCTGAGTACATTCAGTTTATTTTTTCTCTAAATTATTGAAAGCCATGTCTTGTAACAAACTGAAACTTGAACTGCCTTTGGCTGAACAACTGCAGGATTCTTCCCAGTCAGTGTTTTCTCTTCACCTTTTCTAATTGATTTTCTTTCAGGTTCTCTAAATTTCTTCTTTGCTGGCATCCAGGAAGTGCACATACCAGCCATTAGCTGAATTCTGCCTGAGCTGACAGAATTACTAGCTCCTACATCTCATCTTTCTTTTTCACACTGGGAAAGCTGAAACCAAGCTGAGCTGGTGATCAGTGTGCAGTCATCTTGGAAGTCAACTTTGGTACTCTTTTAACAGAACTAAAACCTTCAGAAATTCTGATAAGTTATTCATTTCTTATGAAGGTAATCAAAAAGGAAAACCAGTGTCAAAATGGACAGTTTGCAAGTGGTTGTCCAATGCTATTTCCTTTGTTACTCCCACCAAAGTAAGTCCGTGTCAGACAAGGTCAAGGCATTATATTGTTCCAACTTTTAAGTATATAAATGGCCATGTATTTGAGGTTAAAAATATATATAGCTGTAATGCTGAAGGTGGTATTTATGCGTTGAAATGTCCGTGCAACCTTGTATGTATAGGAGAAAGTAAAAGGAAATTTAAAACTAGACTGCAGGAACATGTCAGGAATATTATAAATAATAAAGAAGATAGCCCTGTTGCTAAACGTTTTATGCTGGCTCACAGTTCTAATCCAAATGGGTCACAAGCCACTGTCTTAGAACATATTATGAAGGGATTTGTATAAAAAGAAGTTGTTATATAAAGAAAGTATTTTCATTTTGAAATATAACACTTTATTTCCTCAGGGTCTGAATGTGGAATGTAACTGGAGGCTTCTTATCTGATGAGAAAGTAGTATTAAGTATTTTTTAATGTTTATTGATTAGTTGGTTTAGGCTGCTTGTTTAATTGTTAGATGTATTAGGGTATATAAACTGTGTAAGTTATGTGATGTTTTATAGTCCTTGAAGGCGGTTGCCAAAGCGCTAGAGGTGCATTAAACTGGTGTTTTAAGTGGATTCTTCATCTGTGGTCTTCAGTTTTATCTTTTCTTTTTGGTTCGTGCAACATTTTACTAGAGCCTTGGCTTCTTCACTGGCTTTTTGAAAGTAAATATTCTAGAGGTGACAACTTTGTCCTCTGTGCATACTTTTAGAAAGCACTATAAACTAGATTCCTTTTCCAGGTTTAGAGCAGGATTTGCTAGGACCATTCCCCAGGGTCTCCTAGATCTTCCTCCTCTTCCTCTGTCTAAGCTTTGTTATTACACCCGTATAGCTGAGGCTACTGCAGCAGTGATCAGATGATGAACATAGTACAGTAGTGAAAGTAAACTTAATACAACAGTAGATGTTTGACTAGAACAGTGCTGCTGTAGCCATACCCTCTCTCCACTCCCTTATTTTTTATGATTCCTGTTTACCAGGATGAGGATATTGATTTTGTATTCATGTCACTGACCTCTTTCAGGTCTCTAGCCTCCTTTTTTAGTTAGCATGAAAGCTCTGAAAGTTTGGTGCTCAAACTACTGATTTGTTTTTCCCCCTTCCAACTCCATTTGTCACAGGTCTGGGTGCTTGGATGGTGCTGTTAAACTTTGGAAGTTGACTGGCTATTATATCCTATGCGTGATATATCCCATATAGCTTTGGTTACTGCAACAGTGATCTAGTCAAACATTTACTGTTACGTTAAGTTTTATTTACACAGCTATACTTTTGTGCTTGTTAATTCACAGTTGATGGATACATTCCTTGCTGGTTAAAGCCTTGGAGATTATAAGGACTTTAGTGTTATTAGTGTTGCTACTTTTAAGAGGTCATTGTCGTGTTTATTTCATACTTTTATTTGATGCTACATTGTTAAGTAACTATTGAAGATATGGAGTAAAGTACTTTAGTTCTGAGATTTTTTAGACTTAATTTGATCTGTTTTTAACCTGAAACAGATATTTCCATATTGTTCCAAGCCAGAGGTTAATATATATTTTTTTTAGTAAGAATCTTGTTGGGATGAAATACAGATAGATAATTTCCCTTTAATGTAAGAATTACAGGAAAACTGATTTATGGTAGTTTGATTTGGATTACTCTAGTGCTTTTCAGCATCCTTTACTTGAAGGTTACAATGTATTTATTTTATATTCAAAACAGCTACTTAAGTCATAGTCGGTATGTTGAAAGCTGTACTAAATCTGCTGTAATTAAATTTAAGGATTGTTCTAAGGCTTACTCTTTTATATTTGATAATTCTTTTAGTATGCTTTGGGCATTCGTTGCACATCTCTGTTTTTAGGTCCACTTCATTGATGTCCTTCATGGATGCATCTGCAGTCATAACAAGTGGGTTGTCCTGTCGTCAGGCAGCCCTGCAGTCGGCCGGATTCCAAAGTCCGGGTCCGGCTTCGGCTGATGTCGCGCTCCACCCGACGTCATCTCTGTTGGTCTTCGGGTATAAAAGCATCAGCCGACGCCATTTTCCTCAGTCTTTCTTGCCGCGTGGCGCCCGAAGCAGAAGCTGTTCGCAAGTGCCGGTCGGTCGGATCCAGAGATTACTTCTACCGAATACTACTTCGAAGACTTCTAAAGCTAAGTACCCCGTTGGGGACTCTTTCTTGCCTCAGCCGATGTCAGAAAAAGTTAACAATTGTTTAACCTGTGGGAAACAAATACCTCATAAAGATTTCCACTCTTACTGTCTGCCTTGTTTAGGCCCAGCCCACGACGTAGCAGCCTGTTCGCCTGTGCCTCTTTCAACCGACGAACGCTTAGGCGTCGGTCGGAGTTTGCAGAACAGTTTTTCGGTACTGATTTTGCGTACATTATGCCGTCGGATCCTCCGACTACCCAATCTTCCAAAAAACGCAAAGATAAAGACCGACACTCGCGGTCCGCGGTTTCGGCCGAAACCACGGCAAAGCAAACCGCGAGTGTCTCGGTTTCGGCCGAAACCGAGAAAACTGCTCAAAGTACAGCTGAACCTATTCTTACAACTGAGGCCCCTGCTACAATTCTTGAATCGACCTCAGAAATTTTACCCACTACGGTGGTTGACTTATCAGACACCATCCCCTTGGATGTCTCTACCCCAGCACGTGGTGCTGCTAGGCCTCCAGCAGCCATGTCCATTAAGGCCTTCGCCAGGGCTAAAGCAGCCAAGACTACTAAATCAGTGCCTGTTAAACCCCCTCATCCAGGCCCTCTTCTAGTTCTCAAATGCTTTCTTTGGCAGAAGATTTAATTTCTTTAATTAGAGGATCTCAATCTCACCCAGACAGGGCCTCTCAGCCCCCAGAGAAGAGACCTAGGGCAGAGCCCCCTGAGCCAGTGTCTTCTGATGATTCTGCTGATGAATCAGACATAACTGACCAGCCTGAGGCTCCCTTCTCCAATTTTGAAGATTCTGATGCTGAAGAATCCATTCCAGCTGCTTCCCCACCAGAAGAATTCTCCTTTGGGGAAACCTTGCATGCCATGCGAGAACAGTTCCAATGGCAGCAACAGGATTTTTCAGACTCCAGAAAAAGACTTAGGACCTTTCTGCACCTCCCACAGCACAGGCCCTTAGCTATACCTCCTGTTCTCTCTGTGGTGGATGATGCTTTCAATGATGTTTGCTCCGCTCCAGATTCTTTACCCCAGCCCCTGCCAAACCAGACAGATTTTACAGGGTGCCAGATACTCATCACCACCTTTACAAGGCCCCACTTGCAGACCCAGAAACTATATCCCAGGGTCCCAAGGCAGTAGCCGCGACCACAGCTAAAACCCTATTCCTTCTGAAAGGGAAGCAAGGTCACTAGACAGATGGGGTAAAAAGGTCTACACTTCAGCCACTCTCTCAGCTAGAGCTTTAAACTGTCAGTTTCACATGATACAATACCAAGAGTTTATGCTTGATCAGTTAACTAAAAAACTAACTACTGATGAATCTCTTGATAAGAAATATGTATTAGAGATGGTAAATAACATACAACAGGTTAGCAACCATTCCTTAAAATGTGGCTATGATGCACTGGAGGCTTCATTTAGATCAGCCATGACAGGCACAGTGATAAGAAGGCATGCATGGCTAAAGGAACAAGCTTTACCGGATCATGTTAAAGCTAAGTTGCTAGATGCTCCTATGGACAAGACAAGTTTGTTTGGTACACCTGCCCAGCAGGTTATGAAGAAAATGGAAGAAAAGGCAAAATCTGTTCAAACTGTTAAAGATTTCTTGCAGGTTCAACCCCAAGGTTTAGCAGGAACTGGCCTGCCAAAATTGGTCCTTTCCTGACTCCACAAAATTTCAAAGCGGCGGGGTTAGGCGTTCCAGAGGCAGAAACCAATCCAGAGGAGGTGCCTACAGAGGACGACAGTGGCAAGGTAACAACAGAGGCACAGACACAGCCACTGCCACTACATCAGCACAACCACAGTGACTTAATCCTAAATCCGCCTACCAGGGAACAAATAGCAGCTCCTCTAGGCGGAAAGTTAACATTATTTTCAAAGAACTGGCACTACATAACAAAAGACAAGTGGATTTTACAAACCATAGATCAAGGTTACGGTTTCACTTCCACACTTTACCAGTCAAAGAGGAATGTCAAATCTACCTCCAAATGAAAAAACAGAGGCTCTACGCCAGATAATGGAGTTAGCAAACATGAGAGCTGTGGAAAGAGTGCCAACAGCAGAACAAGGAAAGGGGTTCTACTCCAGACTATTCCTAGTTCCAAGAAAGGAAAAAGTTGGAGACCAATTCTCGACCTGTCCACCTTAAATACATACATCATTGTCCCAAAATTCAAAATGCTGACCCTACAGCAACTTCTTCCCATGCTGGGCAAGGAGTCTTGGCTGGTAACTCTAGATCTCAAGGAGGCATACCTGCACGTCCCCATTCGACCAATCTGCAGAAGATACCTCAGATTTCTT
Source organism: Protopterus annectens (assembly GCF_019279795.1). NCBI lineage: Eukaryota > Metazoa > Chordata > Ceratodontiformes > Protopteridae > Protopterus > Protopterus annectens. The sequence continues at coordinate 959,421,220 of NC_056743.1, read as the reverse complement.
GCAGGATCAGAGCACTATCAATTCTCAGCATTGCCCTTTGGCTTATCTACTGCCCAGAGTATTCACAAAATGCCTGGCATCAGTAATCGCCCATTGCAGACTACAGGGAATTCAAATTTACCCATACCTGGACGACTGCCTGCTACAAGGGACAACAAAAGCAAGCTGACAACAGATTTACAAAGGGTCATTTACTTGCTACAAGGACTGGGATACACAGTCAATTTACAAAAGTCAAGGCTGATACCATCCCAAACAAGGACATTCTTGGGCGCGGAATTGGACACAGTACAACAAATGGCATTCCTGACTACAGAAAAACAAACAGAACTTCCTCTTTACTTCTTGGCACTAACAAAACTGAACAAGTTAACAGCAAGAAAATTTCTACAGGCCTTGGGCTTCATGGCATCATGCATAATCTTGGTCCCATTTGCCAGACTACATATGAGGAAACTACAGTGGTACCTAAAGAATTTATGGTCCCAACACAGACACAGTCTAGAAACAGAAATCCCACTAATTCCATGCTTAAAACAGGAGTTCCTATGGTGGGCTCAGGCATGCCAGTCAAACCCAGGCCTGCCCTTCCGCAGATGTCAACCAAGCCAGACCATCACAACAGGCGCTTCAGACCTAGGATGGGGGGCCCACATGCTGGACAAATGCGTGCAAGGATTGTGGACACAGGATCAACTTCACCTGCACATCAATCTAAAAGAAATGCTGGCAGTAAAACTGGCAATCCAAAAGTTCAAACCATTCCTCAAAGAGGGCCAGTTGATGATAAGGACAGACAACACCACAGTCATGTGGTACATCAACAAACAGGGAGGCACTCATTCATACCCCCTATGCAGAATGACCTTGGAGCTGTGGACCCTGGCACTCAGCTACAACATTCAGCTACAGGCAATATTTGTACCGGGGAAAGACAATACTCTAGCAGACATACTAAGCAGAACCACCGGATGCCCACGAATGGAAGCTGCACCCGGACATCTTCAAGACCATCTCAAAGAAATGGGGAATGCCACAGATAGACCTATTCGCATCACCTCTCAATCACCAGCTCAAAAAATTCTGCACAAGGACATTCCACCCACTAGCATGGAAAGTGGACTCACTCTCCTTCAACTGGAAAGGCCTAACAGCATATGCATTCCCACCTCTTCCTTTGATACACAAGGTACTACTAAAAATCAAGGAAGAGCGTCCAAGGATAATCCTGATAGCCCCAAACTGGCCAAGACAACACTGGTACCCACTACTGAAGAGCATGTCTCGAACAACATGTGGCCAATACCCTGATGCCTTTGATGTTAACTCAGAACAACTACAGCATCATACATCCAAACCTAAAACGCTGCAACTGACTGCATGGAACATCACATAGCAGCAGCTAATCCAGAACTTTCCCAAAGAGTTAAAGACATTATTCTTGAAGCACGCAGACCTTCAACAAGAAAGAACTATGCTGGAAAATGGAAAAGGTTTGTCATTTGGAGTACCGAAAGAGGAAAAGATGCGTCAAACATAGATATGCCTAACATTCTGGAGTATCTGGCCGAACTTCTTCATTCAGGCCTGTCCTACTCCTCCATCAAGATACATGCATCAGCTATTTCAGCAGAATACAGCTTTGATCCACCTGTTTTTTCGCACCCTTTGCTCAGGCAGTTCCTCAGAGGAATCAAGAATGTAAAACCTCCAAGGAAACCACCATTACCAGCTTGGGACTTAAACTTTGTGCTAGAAAAATTGACACTAGCACCCTTTGAACCAGCAGCAACAGCAGACCTACAACACCTGTCATGGAAAACTGCTTTCCTACTGGCAATTACTTCAGCAAGGAGGGTTTCAGAACTACAGGCCTTAATGGCAGTGCAACCCTTCCTAATCTTCCACCAAGATAGAGTGTCCTTGAGGACTAATCCTACATTTATGCCTAAGGTGGTATCCAGAGTATCTTTAAACCAGGCAATCCACCTACCTACCTTATTTCCCAACCCACAAAACAGAGGGGAAAGAATACTGCATACCTTGGATGTACATAGACAGCTACGCTACTACTTGGACAGAACAAAAAATAGCAGAAAGACTGACCAACTTTTTGTAGCCTATGCAACAGGAAGGGAAGGAAAAGCTATTTCCAAACAGACAATCTCCAAATGGATAGGAAATTGCATACGATACTGTTACTCCTTCCATGGAAAACCAATTCCACAGAACATAAGACCTCATTCTACAAGGGCAACAGCCACTACCACAGCCTTCTTACGAGGAGTGGCAACCAAAGACATTATTGAGGCGGCTACTTGGACCTCCGTGCATACATTTGCCAAGCATTATAATTTGCCTCTTTATTCCAGATCCCGAGCAGGGTTTGCCACTGCTGTACTGCAAGGGATCCTAAACACACCATAATCTACCTTTATCCTCCTCCCTAGTTGGCTATGGTATTCTACCCACTTGTTATGACTGCAGATGCATCCATGAAGGACATAGTACAGTTTTGTACCTACCATAAATGTAGATGTCCGAACTGGATAGCATCTGCAGTCAGGATTACCCTCCCTCCTTCCCTCTGTGGTACTCCTAGGGTGTTTACCCTCCTAATAGCTAGCTGTTGGGGGAGTCTTTATGGTGTATTTGTTTGTATATATGTACATATATGCTTATTGTTGTGTTTACCTCTATCTATTTGGAAACATTGGCATCTATCCAAATTTTACCCTGCAAGAGGGCTACTGGCATCTGGGGCAAGAAACACTGAGGAAAATGGCGTCGGCTGATGCTTTTATACCCGAAGACCAACAGAGATGACGTCGGGTGGAGCGCGACATCAGCCGAATCCGGACCCGGACTTTGGAATCCGGCCGACTGCAGGGCTGCCTGACGACAGGACAACCCACTTGTTATGACTGCAGATGCTATCCAGTTCGGACATCTACATTTATGGTAGGTACAAAACTGTACTTTTTACTTAACATAATCTTTAGCAAAAATCCTAAAGGTACGACACATTTGTGTTGCCAGACTGTTTTCTTTTAAATCTGTTGTACTTGCGCTTAGTGCTTGAAATTTTTACCTATGACCTTAAAATGGTTTTCATTTACAACCTTCCTAATAAATCATGCTACTGCTTGGGATTCTACATCTTGTTTTATGATTTACTGCTACAGCGACTCTTCCTTAAAGAAAGTAGTACACATGTGGATAAATTTACTTAAACATAACAGTAAATCTTTGAAGAATAGTCCCCCTAACAGATAAGCTATCCACCCACAATTATCCAGTTAGTTTTATGCAAGTCAAAGAGTAAACAGTCACACAGACAAACTCTTCAGTAAAAACTGCAAGAAAGATCCAGCTAAGTCAGCACCTGGTGATGTTCATCGTGCATAGAGCTGCAGTCATAACAGATGGGTTCTCCTGCCGTCAGGCGGGTCCTCGGTCGGCCGAATTCCAAAGTCTAGGTCCGGCGTCGGTTGTCGTCGCTTCTTCCCTGACGTCAGTGCGACAGGGGTATAAAGGAACCAGCCGACGCCATTTTCTTCAGTCTTTCTTGCCGCGCGGTGCCCGAAGCAGAAGCAGTTCGCAAGTGCCGGTCGGCCAGCTCCTGAGATTACGAAAATTTGGAAACCGAAGTCTTCTTGAAAGCTAAGTACCCGTTGAAACTTTTCTTGCCTCAGACCGATGTCAGACAAAGTTAATAATTGTATTTCTTGTGGGAAGCAAATACCGCATAAGGATTTCCATTCCCTCTGTATACCTTGTTTAGGCCCAGACCACGACGTCTCGGTCTGTCGCTTTTGTGCTACATTCAACAAACCCACTATTAAGCATTGGGCGGAGTTCACCCAGCATTATTTTGGGAAAGCATTTAACTATACTATGTCGTTGGATACTCTGACTCCGGTTTTGTCTAAAAAACGCAATGATAAGGACCGACACTCGAGGTCCGCGGCCTCTACCAACACCACGCCAAAGCCGACTACACGTGGTCCGGTTCTCAGCGAGGCGCCTACGCAGCCCCTGACTACCGACGACACTTCTTTGACGGTGTCTCCTGTGCCCGAGGTCGCAGGCTCCTCGGCCCACACCCCGACTACAGATACCGAAGCCACTATTGGCATTGAAACTCAGAATGTGGACAGGTCCACCTCCACTCAAGGTGTCTTCAGACCTTCCTCTTCTTTCTCCATCAAGGCTTTCACTAAGTCTAAACCATGCACTCTAAGAGACCAGCTACACAGGGCCCATCTCCAGGCCCCATGCCTAAGAAACAGATGCTTATAATGGCTGAGGATTTAATTACTCTTATCAGAGGTTCTCAGCCCCCACCGGACAAAAGGCCCAGAGTGGAGGAAGATTCCCCCTCCTCTGATCAGGGCTCCATTATTTCAGAGCACTCTGATGATCAGGAACATTATTACTCCCCTTTTGAAGACTCTGATGCGGAGGAATCCATCCCTTCTGTATCCCCCCCTGAGGATTACTCATTTGGGGAAACTTTGCATACCTTAAGGGAACACTTCCACTGGGAAGGCCAAGATTATTCAGATTCCAAGAAAAGGCTCAGGGAATTTCTCTTGCTGCCTCAGCACAGGCCTCTGGCTATACCTCTTGTCTTGGACATCCTAGATGATGTTTACTCGGAGGCTTGCCTTAACCCGGACTCTCTACCTCCAGCTCCAGTTAAGCCTGACAGGTACTACAGGGTTCCTGACTCACACCAATTTCTATACAAAAGCCATGCTGCTGACACAGAAACCATCTCACAGGGCCCCAAGGGAGTTAAGGCCTCCATTGCTAAAAATCCATTACCTTCCGAGAGCGATTCCAGATCCTTAGAAAGGTGGGGAAAAAAGGTATATACCTCGGCTACCTTATCCATGAGGGCCTTAAACTGTCAGTTTCATATGCTAAAATGCCAACAGTTTTTGTTATCACAATTGAAAAGTAAAATGTCACAACCTGAACAAACCAGACTTGAAGGAGTTGCAGGATTTGATGCATAGTGCAGAACAAGTGGGTAAGCATACCTTACAATGTGGTTTTGATGCTCTAGAGGCTTCATGTAGAGCTGCTGTTACAGGATCAGTCATACGTAGGCATGCCTGGCTCAAGGAACAAGCCTTGCCTGATCATGTCAAAGCTAAATTACTGGATGCCCCTCTTCAAAAGGATGTACTATTTGGTGCTAATGCTGAGGAGGTTTTAAGGAAAATGGAGGAAAAGGCTAAATCAATGCAAACTGTGAAAGAATTTCTACAGGTACAACCCCCATGTTTTAGTAGAAATTGGCCTTCCAAAAACTGGTCCTTTCCTGCCACGGACAGACCCCAAAGAGGCAGATACAGGTGCCCGAGGGGCAGAGGACAATCCCAAGGATCGTTTAGAGGCAGACAATGGCAAGCTCCTACACAAAGAGGTGGTGAGGATAACTCGCAATCTTTCAGAAAGCAAACCCAATGACTTTCCCCTTTGCATGCCAACCAAGTCTCAAATGGCAGCCCCCTTAGGAGGAAAGCTGGCATTATTTTCAAAAAATTGGCATATTGTCACAAAGGACAAATGGATCCTGGACATTATAAACAGAGGCTACAAATTCCATTTTCACACCCTTCCAAAAATGAGAGGCATGCCAAACCTGCCACACAATCAAAGGGCAGAGGCACAAAGGCAAATTACAGATCTCATAAACATGAAAGCTATTCAAGAGGTACCTACGCACGAACAAAGTCAAGGTTTTTATTCCAGGCTATTTCTGGTGCCAAGGAAGGGAAAAGATTGGAAACCTATTTTGGACCTATCCATCCTAAACACATTTCTATTCGTACCAAAATTCAAGATGCTCACTCTACAGCAACTTCTTCCCATGCTGGGCAAGGAGTCTTGGCTGGTAACATTGGACCTCAAGGAGGCATGTCCCAATCAGACAAAATTGCAGAAGGTACCTCAGATTTCTTGCAGGTTCAACCCATTATCAATTCTCTGCATTGCCCTTTGGCTTATCTACTGCGCCCAGAGTATTCACGAAATGCCTGGCATCAGTAATTGCCTACTGCAGACTTCAAGGGATACAAATATACCCCTATTTGGACGACTGCCTGATCCAAGCGGACAGCAAGCACATTCTTCTGAAACATCTGGCTTATGTAATAATGTTGTTGAACTCTCTGGGATACACAGTCAACAAAAAGAAATCAAGGCTAATACCCTCTCGGAAGATAATTTTCCTGGGTGCCAATTTGGACACAAACACCCAGATGGCCTACCTCACGCCATAGAAGCAGGGGCAACTAATTCAATACTTCAGAACACTAGCAAATTGCACCAGGCTGACTGCAAGGAAAATCCTGCAGGCTCTGGGATTCATGGCATCTTGCATCTTACTAATCCCATGTGCAAAGCTGCATATGAGGAAACTACAGTGGTACCTGAAAAACATATGGTCTCAACACAGCCACAGTTTGGAAACAATAATACCACTAATTCCATGTCTGCAAAAGGAATTTCTGTGGTGGGCTCAAGCATGTCAAACAAACACAGGTCTTCCATTCAGCAAGCCTCAAGCAAATCAAGTCATCACAACAGATGCCTCAGACTACGCCTGGGGGGCGCACATGACAGATTGGTGCATTCAGGGCAAATGGTCCCAAAAAGAAAAGCACCTTCACATCAATCAAAAGAAATGCTAGCAGTAATAAATGCTATTATAGCTTTCAAGGACCTTCTACAACCAGGTCAACTATTGATAAGAACGGACAACATCACAGTTATGTGGTACATAAACAAACAGGGAGGAACACATTCTTACCCCCTATGCAGACTGGCCATGTCACTTTGGAACATGGCCATGGACTTACAAATGGAACTACAAGCACAGTACTTGCCAGGCAGGGAAAACACGCTGGCAGACAACCTAAGCAGGAATATGACAGATCCACACGAATGGAAATTGCATCCAAAAGTTTTTACAGAAATAATCCAAGAATGGGGAAGGCCAGACATAGATCTCTTTGCCTCCCACAAAAATCATCAATTGACAAAATTCTGCTCAAAGATTTTCCATCCAAAGGCCTGGAGAGTGGACGCTCTCTCTTTCAATTGGACATCGATGACAGTTTATGCCTTCCCACCTCTTCCTCTGCTGCCCAAAGTTCTATTGAAAACCAGAGCAGACAGACCAAAGATGATTCTCATTGCTCCGGACTGGCCAAGGCAACACTGGTACCCACTCCTGAGGAGCCTGACGCATTCCCCACCATGGACACTGCCTCTAATGCCTCTTCTTCTAACTCAGCACAGCTTCAAAACTCTTCACAGCCAGCTAAAAACGCTCAATCTAGCTGCATGGAAGATTCCTTAGCATCACAACAGGCCCTACTCTCCAAGGAGGTGCAGGATGTCATTTTGGAGGCCAGAAGGCCATCAACTAGAAAAGCTTACTCCGCAAAATGGAAACGTTTTTGTGTCTGGAATGAGAAAAAGGGCCAGGATCCTGGAAAACTGAATTTACCTCAAATACTACAATATTTGGCTGAACTGCTAAGCAGTGGACTGTCATTCTCCTCCATCAAAATCCATGCCTCAGCCATTTCTGCAGAATACAACACTGATCCACCTTTATTCTCTCACCCTCTCTTAAGACAGTTCCTCAGAGGGGCTAAGAATTTAAGACCTCCAAGGAAACAACCAATACCTGCTTGGGATCTTAATTTCATTCTGGAAAAACTGACCTTGCCTCCCTTTGAGCCAGCTGCCTCATCAGATTTGCAATATTTGTCCTGGAAAACAGCTTTCCTTCTGGCTATCACCTCAGCTCGTAGAGTTTCAGAACTACAGGCTCTCATGGCTGTCCAGCCTTTTATCATCTTCCATCAGGACAGAGTTTCCTTACGAACCAATACGTCCTTTATGCCTAAAGTGGTATCCAGGGTAGCTTTAAATCAGGCCATACATTTACCTACTTTTTATCCTAATCCTCAAAACAAAGGGGAGAGATTACTACATTCCTTGGACATCCACAGACAACTACGTTATTATTTGGACAGAACAAACCCTTTCAGAAAATCAGAACAGCTCTTTGTGTCCTATGCGGTAGGAGCTCAAGGAAAGCCAATTTCCAAACAGACAATCTCAAAATGGATAGCCCACTGCATACGCTTTTGCTATTCCTTTCATGGCAAAACTGCACCTACGGGCATTAGAACTCATTCCACCAGGGCCACAGCCACCTCTGCAGCCTTCCTCAGAGGAGTTCCTACCAAGGATATTTTGGAAGCAGCCACTTGGAGTTCTGTGCATACCTTCTCCAAGCACTACAACCTACCATTATACTCCAAATCTAGAGCAGGCTTTGCCACTGCAGTCTTGCAGGGCATTTTGGCTCCTCCTAGTTCCACCTAGTGCCTACCACCCCTTTCTTAGCTTTGGGATTCTACCCATCTGTTATGACTGCAGCTGTATGCACGATGAACATAGTACAGTTTTGTACCTACCATAAATGTAGATGTTCGAGTGCTAATACAGCTGCAGTCCAGGTTTCCCTCCCTCCTTCCCCTCTTGGGACAGGCCTATAGGCTAACACATCCTCATACAACCTGATTGGGGTATTCATTTATGATGTATTTGCTTGCAACTACTGTATTTTGATTATATTGCACTGCATTATTACACAAATTTATGTATTGCCTTCCTTCTGGGGGCACCTGACATCTGGGGCAAGAAAAACTGAAGAAAATGGCGTCGGCTGGTTACTTTATACCCCTGTTGCACTGACGTCAGGGAAGAAGCGACGACAACCGACACCGGACCTAGACTTTGGAATTCAGCCGATCGAGGACCCGCCTGATGGCAGGAGAACCCATCTGTTATGACTGCAGCTGTATTAGCACTCGAACATCTACATTTATGGTAGGTACAAAACTGTACTTTCTGACTGTAGACTTAGAATTGATTAAAAAAATGTAGTCACATTTGAGAAGCAAATCTTTCCCATTAGTTATCACTTAATTTGCATGCCACTTAAGATCGATATAGTCCTTAGGGGAGAGATCAAGGCGACTTAATTGACATTTACCTGAGTATTCATAATATTGATCACTGTTGCAGTAACCTTAGCTACATAGGTTATACACTGTAAATGGTATAACAGCCATCCAGCTTCCGCAGCTTCAGGGCACTTTCCACAAACCCATACTGTCAGTCAACTTGAGCTGAGCTAACTAAAAAGACAGGTTTGAGTGCCAAGCTATTCAGAGATTTCCTACCGTTGATGGTAGTGCTTCTCTATGAGCTTTCAAGGATTGACTAACAGCTTGTGCTGTTAGTTTGCTGGCAAATAAGTTCCACTTGGGAAAAAAACTTCCACATTAAACATTGTTTTATTGCATTTTCCTGTTTAGAAAAGTTATTTTTAAGCTGAGAATTTGTGTTTTAGAAGACTATCATGAGACTTAACTGTAGTTTTAAATGGGAGCACACTTTTTCCTGTCAGTTTAAAAGTTGTTTAAAGTAATTGGATTTTTTTTCAGGAGAAATTTGTATACATTGTACCTTGTGGGGTTGACGGAGCATTTTAAAGGGCTTTTTATTTGTGTGTTTGTCTGAAAAAAGTGATTTTTACATACCTTTCATTTTTACCCCCTCTTGTTGCTTGTTTTCCCTGGGAAAGCGGTGCCATTTTTTGCATGGTCATGAAAAAAACCTACTGGTTCCATAGTCTGTTCTTCTTCCAGCCACAAAAAGAAAGAGTTAAATGGCCTTTGTCACCTCCCTCGATCATAAATGGGTGACTGCTGTGTCTATAACTTGTTCCTCAGACCATTCACCCTGGATCTGTCTGGTGTAGTACTTACAGCTGCTATGAACTAGGGGTTAGCCACATCCTCTGCGGTTGTTAGGGTTCCCTTACTGGACAAGGGCAAGCCACTCTTGTCCATCCTGGGAGGGGGAACAGGGAAGACTTCTTTGTTTGGTCAGAATGTTGTTCTCCTCTCCAAGGAAGTTGCTGCTGTCACTAATAATACTGTTGACCACATTTTTTCACTTCAAAAAGAAACTGAAAACTAAACCTATCACATTTCCTTAGACAGGAGTAGTTTATAGGTCTGGCATAGGGTTTAATTAAGTTTACTGATTTTTTTTATAAGTTATTTTTTTTTGGTAAAAAAAAGAGAAGGATACTTCTTTTACTGAAGAAATTCAAGATTCTGAATCTGGACAGGAAGATGAAAGTATCGATGCAGGATTTTCTCCTCAGTTTTCTGATTCAGACTCAGAGGAGAGCTGAGTTTCTGATTCTCCCTGTTGGGGGGGGGGTTCTCTTTCTGTAAGATTGTTTCCAGAATGTGCCAGTGTTTTCACTGTGAGAACACTGAGGTTTCTCAGTCCCTCAAAAAATATTATGAACTTTTACAGAAGAACTTTCCAGAACCATCAACCATTCCTTCATTTCTGTCAGCTTTGAAGGATGTGTGTGTCACTGCCTGTAGTTTTCCTGATTGTCATCCTGCTGCCCCTAAAAAGGCAAACGGAATGTGTAAAGTCCCCCTGTCTTTAAAGTTTCTATACACTATTCCTAAACCTGACCCAGGAGCTTTAGCTGTAGTTAATCCTACTGCTGCTAAACATTTAGTTAATTCCAGTCCTACTCTTTCTGACGATGATGGAGAAATACGAAACCACAAGACACAGCGAAATGCCACTTGTAAAACCACAGTAAAAACGCGAACTTCGCTGTAAACAAGATCACGTTCCACAAATATCATGAAACTGTCAGCTACGATAAAAAAGCCTTTATTCCACAGTAATAGTAAGAACTGGATGGTCATCATGTGACACTGCTGCAGTCATTACACTTGGGTTATCCTGCCGTCAGGCAGTTCCCCAGCCGGTCTGAGTTCCAAAGTCTTGGTCTGGCGTCAGTTGCTGTCACCTCCTCCCTGACGTCAGTGCGACAGGGGTATACAAGATGCAGCCGAAGCCATTTTATTCAGTCTTTCTTGCCGTGCAGTGCCCGAAGCAAAAGCAGTTTGCAAGTGCCGGTCGGCCTGCTCCTGAGATTTTCATTCCGAATCCAGAACGAAGTCTTCTACAAAGCTAAGTACCCCGTTGGGGAAACTTTTTCTTGCCTCAGACCGATGTCAGTAAAAGTTAATAACTGTATTTCTTGTGGGAAGCAAATACCTCATAAGGATTTCCATTCTTATTGTATCCTATGCCTAGGCCCAGGCCACGACGTTACTGGTTGTCGGTTTTGTGCTAGGTTTAATAAGCGCACTATTAAACGTCGGTTTGATTTTGCCCGACATTTCTTTGGCAGAAAATTTAATTATACCATGCCGTCTGAACTTCCGACAACCGGTATTCATAAAAAGCGCAAAGACAAGGACAGGCATCCGAGGCCCAAAACTTATGACGAAGCCTCTTTTAGGCCAGTCACCGGTTCTCCGGTTTTCAGTGAGGTGCCTTTGCAGCCCCTGACGACCGCTTCTGCAGAACCGCAGGCCGCCTCCGACTCCCACGTGGAGATGGCTGGGCCTTCGGATGCACTAGCTTTTCAGCAGACCGAAACCGAACCTGCTGAGGGATCCGGAGTACCTGAGCTACCCGCAGCTTCAGAGGGTGTCTTCAGACCTACTCAGCTAAGCATTAAACCCTCTTCTAAGTCTAAGCCTCCTTTAAAAACTAAAAAACAAGTACAGCATTCTCCAGGACAGGCCTCCATGCCTAAGAAACAAATGCTCAAAATGGCTGAAGACCTAATCACTCTGATCAGGGTTCCCATCCCCCACCTGATAAAAGGCCTAGACAGGATGCAGATTATGATTCATCCGACCAGGGGTCCATTTCCTCAGATTCATCCTCAGACCCTGGGATATTCTTTACCCCCTTATGAGGATTCTGATGCTGAGGAATCTATTCAATCAGCCTCTCCGCCTGAGGACTACTCCTTTGGGGAAACCTTACATACCATGAGGGAGCATTTCCATTGGGAAGGCCAGGATTATTCAGAATCCAAGAAAAGGCTCAGAGACTTCCTATTATTACCTCAACACAGACCCCTGGCTGTTCTGCCAGTGCTAGATATTGTGAATGATGTGCACACTGAATCCAGCTTAAATCCTGATTCCTTACCTCCAACTCCAGTTAAACCTGACAGATATTACAGAGTCCCTGACTCACACAAATTTCTGTATAAAAGCCCTGTTGCTGATCCTGAAACTATTTCTCAGGGACCCAAAGGGGTTAAGGCCTCATCAGCAAAGAACCCAGTTCCCTCTGATGAGATTCCAGAGCACTAGATAGATGGGGAAAGAAAGTATATACGTCTGCAACTTTAGCAATGAGAGCCTTAAATTGCCAGTTTCACATGCTAAAATATCAGCAATTTTTGATGTCTCAGTTGAAACAAAAAATGCTTCCAGATACAGATCCTCCTAATTTTAAAGAAATGCAGGATTTATTGCATGCCGCTGAACAAGTGGGAAAGCATACTTTGCAATGTAGTTTTGATTCTTTAGAGGCCTCATGCAGAGCAGCAGTTACAGGCTCTGTCATTAGAAGACATGCATGGTTAAAAGAACATACGTTACCAGATCATGTTAAAGCTAAATTACTGGATGCACCTTTACAGCAGGATGTTTTATTTGGAGTTAAGGCAGAAGAGGTATTAAAGAAAATGGAGGATAAGGCAAAATCTATGCAAAAAGTGAAGGATTTCTTACAGGTTCAGCCTCCTCGATTTAGTAGAAAGCCAACAAAGAATTTGTCCTTTCCAGTTACGGACAGACCTTAAAGGGGCAGATACAGACGGCCAAGAGGTAGAGGTCAACCACAAGGTCCTTACAGGCCTCGACAATGGGGTGCATCAGGCCAGAAAGAAGGGGAAGACAGGCACCAACCATATAAAAAACAGCCCCAATGACTTCCCACTCCAGCTGCCAAACAACTCGCTCTTGGCAGCCCCTTTGGGAGGAAAACTGGCACTTTTCTATCACAATTGGCATATGATCACAGAAGACAAATGGGTTCTCAATATTATTTCAAAAGGTTACAGGTTCCACTTTCACACTCTGCCAAGGTTAAAAGGAATGCCAAATCTGCCACTAAATCAATGGGCAGAGGCCCAAAAACAAATTATGGCACTCATGAACATGGAAGCTATTCAAAAGGTACCACCACAGGAACAAGGGCAAGGATTTTACTCAAGACTCTTTCTGGTTCCCAGAAAAGGCAAAGCCTGGAGGCCCATTCTGGATCTTTCTTCACTAAACACTTACCTGGATGTTCCGAAATTCAAAATGTTGACATTACAGCAGCTTCTTCTCATGCTGGGCAAGCAAGCTTGGCTCGTGACTTTGGACCTCAAGGAGGCATACCTGCATGTCCCTATTAGACAAAACTGCAGAAGATACCTCAGATTCATAGCTGGTCCAATGCACTATCAATTTTCTGCACTGCCCTTTGGATTATCTACTGCGCCCAGGGTCTTCACAAAGTGCCTGGCACCAGTAATTGCATTTTGCAGACAGAAAGGAATTCAAATTTACCCGTACCTGGACGACTGCCTGATTCAAGCAGAGAGCAAGGACATTCTTCTAAAGCATCTGGCGTTTGTAAAAAAGTTATTAAGTTGCCTGGGGTACACAGTAAATGAAAAGAAATCAAAACTAGTGCCCTTACAAGAGATAATATTCCTGGGTGCCAGCTTGAACACAATGGCCCAGATGGCTTTTCTCATGCCAGACAAGCAAGGACAACTGGCACAATACTTTCAATTGATGGCAACAAAGACCCAACTCCCTGCAAGAAAAATTCTGCAGGCCTTGGGCTTCATGGCATCTTGCATACTACTATTTCCATATGCCAGACTGCATATGAGGAAACTGCACTGGTACCTAAAGAATGTATGGTCTCAACACTGTCAAAGTTTGGAAACCGTTATACCACTGATACCTTGCCTTCAACAGGAGTTTCGATGGTGGGCTCAAGCTTGTCACCTCAACAAGGGGGGGGAAGCCTTTTACTCAACCCACAGCCAGGCAAGCACTGACAACAGATGCATCGGATTACGCCTGGGGAGCACACATGGCAGGAAAATGTATTCAGGGCAAGGGGCCCGCAGAACAAAGGCATCTTCACATCAATCAAAAAGAGATGCTAGCTGTACAAAATGCCCTTATAGCTTTCAAGGACCTGTGCATCCAGGACAACTACTACTAAAGACAGACAACACCACAGTTATGTGGTACATAAACAAGCAAGGGGGCACTCACTCCTACCCCCTCTGCAGACAAGCCGTGACATTGTGGAACACAGCTATAAGCTACCAAGTTCATCTACAAGCACAATTCCTGCCAGGAGAGAAAAATACACTGGCAGACGACTTAAGCAGAAATGTCATGGATCCCCACAAGTGGGAATTAAATCCTCAAATATTCAGAATGATAACAAAGAAATAGTGGAGCCCGGACATAGATCTGTTTGCCTCCCCAATGAACTGCCAGCTAAAGAAATTCTGCACAAGGAGTTACCATCCGCAAGCATGGAAAGTGGATGCCCTCTCATTCAGCTGGACAACCCTACAAGTATATGCTTTCCCACCACTGCCTCTTCTTCCAAAGGTACTCATAAAAGCCAGGCAAGAAGAGCCAAAAATTATCCCGATTGCACCAGACTGGCCACGCCAGCACTGGTACCCAATCTTAAAAAACTTAGCACAAGGACCACCACCCTGGATTTTGCCTCATATACCACATCTGCTGTCTCAGCACAACAATCAGATACTCCAGAGCCAGCTAAAGACACTAAACCTAGCTGCATGGAAGATTCCCTAGCCACGCAAGCAGTGCCTATCTCCAAAGCAGTTATGGATGTCATTCTGGAGGCCAGAAGGCCTAGTACCAGGAAAGCCTACTCGGATAAATGGAAGAGATTCTCTGCCTGGAACCAGGCTCACAGCCTTGATCCTCTTGTGCCAAACATTCCTCAGATACTACAATATTTGACTGAGATGCTGTACAAAGGCCTCTCCTTTTCATCCATCAAGATCCACGCCTGTGCCATCTCTGCACATTACAACACGGATCCACCAATTTTCTCTAATCCTTTGCTAAAACAGTACCTCAGAGGGGCTAAAAACATAAGACCGCCCCGTAGAACACCTACTCCAACTTGGGACCTCAACTTTGTTTTGGAAAAACTAACTTTACCACCTTTTGAACCAGCTAGCACGGCAGAATTAAAATACATTTCTTGGAAAACTGCTCTTATGCTTCTACTTGGACAAAACCAAATCTTTCAGAAAATCTGAGCAATTATTGGTAGCATATGCTGCAGCAGCACAGGGAAAATCTATTTCAAAACAGACTATTTCCAAATGGATAGGACATTGCATACGTTTCTGCTATACGCACCATGGAAAACCTGTACCTAACAGCATTAGATCTCACTCCACCAGGGCAACAGCCACTTCAACTGCCTACCTCAGAGGAGTACCTACCAAGGATATTTTGGAAGCAGCAACATGGAGTTCTGTGCATACCTTCACAAAGCATTACCATCTGCCTCTATACTCTAAATCCAGAGCTGGCTTCGCCTCTGCAGTGCTGCAGGGCCTTATAGCCACTCCTAATGCCTTATAGAACCAACCACCCTACCTCAGCTTTGGGATTCTACCCAAGTGTAATGACTGCAGCAGTGTCACACGATGAACATAGTACAGTGTGTACCTACCATAAATGTAGATGTTCGAGTGTAGACACTGCTGCAGTCCAGGTTACACTCCCTCCTTCCCCTCTTACTGGCTAGTACGTACCTAGTTCCTCTAACTTTTACTGCCTATGGGGAGTATTTGCTGGTAACTGAAAGTATGTTGTTTGCATTTCTTATGTATGTTTTATTAGCAGTTTGAATTGCCTACCTATTTGGGGGCACCTGACATCTGGAGCAAGAAAAACTGAAGAAAATGGCGTCGGCTGCATCTTATATACCCCTGTCGGACTGACGTCAGGGAGGAGGCGACGGCAACCGACGCCGGACCAAGACTTTGGAACTCAGGCCGGCTGGGGAACCGCCTGACGGCAGGATAACCCAAGTGTAATGACTGCAGCAGTGTCTACACGCGAACATCTACATTTTTGGTAGGTACAAAACTGTACTTTAAGCGCTTTCATCTACAGGTAGTAGATTTCCTCAGAACACTCTACAATTAAAAAAGCTGAGTTTAAATACTTAAATTCCTCCAATCAGATTACATGATTAATTGTAGTCAATTGTCATTTAAAGTGCTCAGTGCAGTAATAACTTATATATACATTTCTCCTTATACAATACTGCTAAAATCCATTAAAATCACTTAGTCATAAAATATGCATCTAATGTAAATACTTTTTCACTAATTTATTTTTGCTTCTAATACTGGTTTAATGGAAATGCTTTCATTAATACCAGGATAAACAGTTGCATTTAACAATATCTGCCATTTTATCTCCTTCTCACCCAGTTTTACCTTTATGTTTCCACCCCTAGGGTTTGATTTTACTTGCTCTAAAATGGCAAACTTAAAACTATCACAACTTGGGCTTCCGACTAAATGTCTATACAGTGCATTTTTTGTGTCTTTCTTACTTATGCAATAAAAGTGGTCATAAATCCGATTTCTTAAACATCTGTCGGTTTTTCCCACATAGTAACAAGGACATCTGACACATTTAGCCAGATATATCACATGTTGGGTCCAACAGTTACCCTTCTTAAATCTTATCTCAGTTTGGTTTACATCCCCCAATGTTAAGCTCCTGTCTTCCAGTATAGCAAAGCATTGCTTACATTTTCCACACTTACTAGTACCTCCTACCACACCCTTCTCATTGTTGACTACAAGCCCACCTTCAAATTTGCTTTTTAAATTCCAACCTGTTTTAAATATAAATAATGGCTTTTCCCCTAGTTTCTCTGCTACCATATCGTCACTTCTCAAAATATTCCAATTCTTACCTATAAATTCGTGTATGTCTTTACTCTGTTTGCTATACTGTACTATACACGCTCTTTTGTAATTCTTAATGGGTTCACTCGTAATCAGTCCACTAGGGGCATTGAAATTTGTAACACCTAATAAGGGTACATATTTTTTGCCCCATTCTTTCTGGGCATAACTACTGATATCACTTATGAGTCTAGAGGGGTAACCCCGTCTTCTAAACATCTCACTAATGTTTTTTTTAACTCCTGCACCATTTCATGATAGTCGGACATCATACGTGCTGCACGGATGCACTGTCCTTTAAAAATGCTCCGCTTCTGTCCCATGAGATGGCAACTTGAGTAGTCTAGATAGGCATTACTAAAAGTATCTTTTCTGTAGATCTTAGATTTAAACCCTGCTGAGGTTGAATAAATGTAAGTGTCCAAATATGGAATTCCTACTTTATTAAAGCTATGGGTAAATTTAAGATACTCACTAGCCATGTTTAAGTCATTAATAAAAATGTCCATCTCCTCTACAGTGCCATTCCATAAAATAAAAATGTCATCCAAATATCTTACATACCAACTAACATACTTAAACAGTACGTGCTTAAATAAATACTCCTCTTCCCAATCTAGAAGAACAAGGTTAGCGTATATAGGGGCACAAGCTGCCCCCATAGCTAAGCCCCTAGTTTGTTTATAATATTCTCCTTGGAAATAAATGTAATTATGACTTAAAGCTATGTCCATAAATTCTGTAATAAGTGCTACTTTATCCCAAACAAATTGTGTATGTTTCTGAATACTATTACTGAACCTAATAATACCATCTTCCTTAGGAATACAAGAAAAAAGATCTATGATGTCTATGGTTAAAAAAATAATATCTTCCTTCCATAATTCTGGTTTTAATCGACTTAAAAAGTCCCAAGAGTCAATAATTATATGGGGTACCCTTTTGTATATTAATTTCAACCAGTTGTCAATAACCTTACCATACGGAAACGTTTTGGATTTACTCCCAGAAATTATGGGGCGAAAAGGTGGATCAAGTACATTCTTGTGGACTTTAGGAATACCTGCTATTGTAGCTAGTGTGGGAAATTCAGTTTTTAAAAACTTATACAAATCTGTATCAATTCTCTTGTCTAATAAAAATTCTTCTAGAAACAAATCTATATGACTGTAACTAATGTTTAATTCATTAAGTGAGGATGTTTCATAATTACCAGAATTATGCAATATGTCATATATCTTGTTCATATAGTCATTGCTATCATATAAAACAATGCCGCCCCCTTTATCGGGTTTCATAATACGAACATTGTTATCATTACAAAGTTCATTCAAAGTGGCATATTCTTCCTTATTCAGATTATATTTTTGTGATTTGCAAAGTATTTATATAATTCATCAATGACTACTTTCTCATAAGCTGCTAAGGTGTTGTTCATAGTGGGTATGAATACGCTTTTTTTCCTAGTTTCACATTCAGTAAAATCCCCCGTTTCATTCTGAAAATATAAAGCTAAATTTAGTTTCCGTAAATATAGTTTAAATTCCACTATACAGTCCACTAAGTTGACCTTAGTACTTGGGACGTACTTCATCCCTTTTGAAAACAGTGAAAAATGTTCTTTTTTTAACTTAAAATGTGTATAGTTGAAAATATTAAAATCACCTAAACTAAACTTAACGTCATTATGTTGAATGATTTCCTATCCTATGTCCACCTTCTCTGGTTGTTCTTGTTGGGCCACCTTCTGTTGTAAGGTGAGGTCTCTCGATTTACAAATACCCGGCCCATGTCGTCCTCCCTGTGTCCTCCTTGCCATCCCTGATTTGTTTCTTCTAAAAAATTACTCGTTATTTCTCAGTCCTTTCCTATTATGTAAGTCTGTGTCACCCCTACATCCACTAGTCTGTCCTTGTTTATCAAAATGGCGACTTCCAATGTTAGTTTATTCCACTTATATACTTGTTTTTTTTTCATAATGTTCAATATCCCTTTTCATTTTATTGCATTTCCTATCATACTGTTTATTACTGTTCTTTTCAGCCCATACATATTGTTTATTGTATAAACTTTCCTGTTCACTAAATAACAAATCTTTCAGTATAATCTCATTTAACTGTTCAACTTCTAAAAACATTCTACTTAATTTATTATCGTTACATTTTATAATGAATTCCATAAACTTGAACCCAAATCCATCAAACATTTGACTACATTCAGTAATATTAATTTCATTTAAGTCAATGCCCATAGGTTGCTTAAAGAAGCGCATACCCATGGGAACCATTTTAAGTTCAATACATCTTTTTAGATACATATTGTCCAACTGAAGTCCCTTAATAATACCCAGCTTCTTCCCAAAGTCAAAAATGTATTCTTTTAAAGTTTTGTCGGTACCACTATGTTCTGCACCTCTAGCGGTGTCCCGCGTGCTGTTTCCATTAAACTGGAAGTCAAAATTAGCTTTGAAAAAAGTGTCAAGCTCTCATTGTTTATTAGAAATAACATTTGAAGCTTGAGAGCTATTATCAACTGAAATATTTACAGTACCTTTAACCTGCTGGTTTCCAACAACTGTTTTTTTTGGCACCGTGTGCTTCGGTATAGCCCCCGAAATGTTGTGATTGTCCTCCGAAATGTTGCCTCCACCTATTATTCTGTCCTCCAAGGCACTAGTACCCCTATGCACCTCCGCAACACAACAATAAGAGGGTCCAGACACACTCGACACGCCATTACCTTGGTCGTTGGGGAAACCACCTGAAGCAGCACATCCTTCCTGCATACGGCTTGATGATGGAGAAATGATTGATCTGTATGGGGAAAAAAGTATGCTTCTCCAGCTTTGATTTTCAGATGTTTGAATTGTCAGGCTGATATTATTCGTTTATTCTGACTAATCATGAAAGTATGAGAAATCAGATACCAAATATAAACACAGAAGCCAACAGTCCTGAACAGGAATAAAGTCACATTCAATGAAGTTAAAAAGTTCTTTATTGTAATTCCTCATCCACCAGAACAGACTCCTTTATCCCTCCCAACCCTTCAACACGTGGCTGTCCTTGGGAGTGGTAGAACTAGATCCTCCTTCCCAGGTTGAGAAAGGCTTTTATTCTAGGATGCTTTTAGTGTCAAAGAAAGAAGATGTTTCAAGACCAGTTCTGGATGTTTTTATTTTTTTTCCTTGTTTGGTTGTTTTTTTTCTAACTCAGGAGGAGGCTTCTTTTGTTTTCTAAAGTGAGGAATGTTTTGTCTGCACTTTCTTCTTGTGGGGAAAATCTGCTTTAAACGGTTTAATTCTTTCCATTTTGCAGGTCACAACTCATTGTTTAAAGTGTATATGTGATCCTGTTGCTACTTCTTCCAGGGTATGGCCACTGGCCCTATTTTGAGAAGGTTTGCCTGGCTGCATTCATAAGAACCTCCCAGATGATGTGAAAAATATGAGATTTTGAAATTCTCTTTTGGATGGAGATTAGTTTTTGGTCCCTCTGCTGCAAAGGCTAACAAAAAATGTGATGGAAGGCGTACGCTGATGCATGGAATCTCTAAGATTTCTCAAGTCTGCTTTTTAAAATTTTCTAAGAGATTCTTTAACCAGTCATCCAGTTTTGGAAAAATAAACAGTCTCAACAAATTGCTGGTAAATATATGTTTAAGAAGAAATGCATGGGGGGGGGGGGGGGCAAAAAAGTATTCGGGACTTCAATACCAAGGGCACTCTCTTAACAAATCAGAATGGCTGTTTAAGGGACCTTGACCCCCTCCCACCCCTAGCAGTGCCTTTTCCCTTTCAGAAAGTCTGAATCTCCACTTTTCTGTTGGGGAAAAAGACAGTCTCAGACAAATGGGTTCTGAAAATAATTCATCAAGTTTACAGATAACAGTGGGAGGAAATCCCTCCTTTCCAAAGGGTAATTTCTCATCCATCAGACAAGACTCCTTTATTTCTTCCTGTCCTTCAACATATGCTATCCCAGGGATTGATAGAACCAGTTCCTCTTTCCAGGGTTGGGAAAGGTTTTTAATCAAGGATGGTTTAGTATCTAAGAAAGAAGATGCTTGGAGACCAGTTCTGGGTCTTTTTTTAACAAAACCTGTTTGTGATATTGCCTAAGTTCAAGGTACTGTTACTCATACTCCTCATTTAAGTCATGGTTCATACCAGATTTAAAAGATGCTTATCATCTCATGCTTTTTCATCCAGCATTCAGGCATTTTTTAAGGCTGTGTGTGTCTGGATCCCATTATCATTTCTCAGGCTTACCCTTTGGACTATCCACTGTACCAACAGTGTTCACAAAGTGTCTAGCTCCAGTTACAGTTCATTGCAAGCTACAGACTATCCACATTTTTTCATATTTAGACTACTTGCTTATCTTTGCAGAGTTTTTTCAAGTGTCAGGAATCTCACTCTTGCTTGAGAGATCTCATACATAAGTTGGGATTTCAAGAGAACATTCAAAAGTCTGTTTTTTTTTATTCCTTCACATAGGATTATATTATTGGGGTGTCACCTAGACACCTCAGTTCAAAGAATTTTCTTCCACAGGAAAAAAATAGATCTATATCTAGATTTATTTCTAAAGTTTTCTATTTAGACTTTAGTCAGTGTGAGACAGAATACCTCATGAATTTGCATCTCATGGCATCCACGATTCTCATTATATCTCTGTCAAGACTCCATATGAGAAAGATGCAGTGTTATCTTGAAGTCTCTCTGGTCCCAGCACCAACTCCCTTTATCTTTTTAATCTCAATGCTGATATTTGTAAGAAGAGAAATCACTTGGTGGAGACAACAAATATTCCTAAACCCAGATGTTCTTTGTGTTTCACTGTTGCAGTCATTACATTTGGGTAATCTGCTGGCAGGTTGCCCTCAGTCGGCCTGATTAACAAAGTTTTGGGTCCTACGTCGGATGCTGTCCCTTCTTCCATGATGTCAGGTCGTCGGGTATAAAACATGCAGCCGACGCCATTACATCAGTCTTCCTTGCCACGCGGTGCCCAAAACAGAAGCAGTTCGCAAGTGCCGGTCGGCCGACTCCTGAAATTACGATGTCAGTAAAAGTTAATAATTGTATTACTTGTGGGAAGCAAATACCTCATAAGGATTTCCATTTGTACTGTATTCCTTGTCTAGGCCCTGCCCTGACCACGACGTACCTTGCTGTCGGTTTTGTGCTTTATTTAATCAGCACACTATCCATCGTCGGCACATTTTTGCTTCTAAATATTTTGGTTCTCAGTTTAATTATCCAGAAATGACGTCGGTTAGCCATCCGACTACCGGAATACCTAAAAAATGCAAAGAAAAAGACAGAGACAGGCCGTTGAGGTCCAAAACTGCCGATGACGCTTCTCCTAAGCCAGTCGCCAGTTCACCGATACTCAGTGAGGCGCTTTCGCAGCCCCTGATACCCGCTACTTCTGATTCGCAGGCCTTTACTGAGATCCATTCAGAGTCTGGTATGCTGCAAGATACTTCACCTATGGAACCCACGGATGTCTCTACCTTGGATGGGTCCGGAGCCGCTGTGCAGGCACCGGCTTCTGAGGATGTTTTCAGGCCTACAGATTTGTATATTAAACTGACACCACCTTCAATATTAAGGCCAAAATCTCAATCTGTGTAAAAAAAAAAATTGACGCCCAGGCCACATGTTCAGGCCACTATGCCTAAAAAACAAATTATCAAAATGGCTGAAGATTTAATTACTCTAATCAGGGGTAGTCAATCCCCCCCCCCCCTTCTAAGAGGCCTAGGGCTGAACTTGACTATGAATCTTCTGAACAGGACTCTGTTTCTTCTGACTCTTCTAATGAACAGTATTTGTCCATGCCTACTTATAAGGACTCTGATGCAGAGGATTCCATTTCTTCTGCTTCTCCCCCTGAGGGTTTTTCTTTTGGGGAAACTTTACATACCTTAAGGGAGCATTTCCACTGGGAAAGTCAGGATTTTTCTGCATCCAAAAAGAGGCTTAGGGATTCCCTTCTTCTTCCTCAGCATAGGCCTTTGGCTATACCTCCTGTCCTAGACATTGTTGATGATATGTTTTCAGAATCCAGTATGGCCCCTGATTCCCTGCCTCTGGCCCCTTGTAAGCTAGACAGATACTACAGGTTTTCTGACTCCCACAAATTCCTTTTCAAAAATCCTGTTGCGGACCCTGAAACCATTTCTCAGGGGCCCAAGGGCATTAAGGCTTCTACTGCTAAAAATCCTACCCCCTCTGATAGAGACTCCAGGGCGCTGGATAGATGGGGTAAAAAGTTTTGTACTTCTGCAACCTTGGCAATCAGGGCTTTAAACTGTCAATTCCATATGCTAAAATATCAACAGCATATCATGGGACTGCTTAAACAGAAAATGATGTTGATTTCTGACTGTGTGGAAAATAAGGATTTACAGGATTTATTGCATTCAGTGGAACAAGTTGGAAAACATACTTTGCAATGTGGTTTTGATTCTTTGGAGGCCTCTTGCAGGACTGCTGATGTTCTTCGTGTTTCACTGTTGCAGTCATTACATTTGGGTAATCTGCTGGCAGGTTACCCTCAGTCAGCCTGAATAACAAAGTCTTGGGCCTTGCGTCGGTTGCTGTCTCCTCTTCCATGACGTCAGGTCATCAGGGGTATAAAACATGCAGCCAACGCCATTTTAATCAGTCTTTCTTGCCATGTGGTGCCCGAAGTGGAAGCAGTTCACAAGTGCCGGTCAGCAGACTCCTGAAATTTTCGTTTTCGAGTTTCAGAACTGAAGTCTTCAAACTAAAGCTAAGTACCCCGCTGGGGAAACTTTTTCTTTTTCCTTACCGATGTCAGTAAAAGTTAATAATTGTATTACTTGTGGGAAGCAAATACCTTATAAGGATTTTCATTTGTACTGTATTCCTTGTCTAGGCCCTGACCACAACGTGCCTTGCTGTCAGTTTTGTGCTTAATTTAACCAACGCACTATTAAGCGTCGGTATATTTTTGCTTCTAAATACTTTGGCTCAAGATTCAACTATCCTGAAATGTCGTCGGTTAGCAATCCGACTACCGGAATTCACAAAAAACGCAAAGAAAAAGACAGAGACAGACTGTCGAGGTCCAAAACCAACGATGAAGCTTCTCCTAAGCCAGTCGCCTGTTCGCCTCTACTCAGTGAGGCATTTTCGCAGCCCCTGATGCCCGCTACTTTTGATTCGCAGGCCTCTACCGAGACCCATTCGTAGTCCGGTATGCCACGAGATTCTTCAAGTATTGAACCCGCGGATGTCTCTTCCCTTAGATGGGTCCGGAGCCGCTGAGCAGGCACCGGCTTCTGAGGGTGTTTTCAGGCCTAAAGATTTGTATATTAAACCAATGCCATCACCAAAAACAAGGCCAAAACCAACTTCTATGTCTAAAAAACCAACGCACGAGCCACGTGTTCAGGCTCCTATGCCTAAAAAACAAATTATCAAAATGGCTGAGGATTTAATTACCTTGATCAGGGGTTCCCAACCCCCTCCTTCTAAGAGGCCTAGGCAAGGCACTGATTATGCATCTTCAGATCAGGTTTACATTTCTTCTGATTCCTCTTCTGATCAGGAGTTTTCTATTCCCCCTTATGAGGACTCTGATGCAGAAGAATCCATCCCTTCTGCTTCTCCTCCTGAGGATTTTTCTTTTGGAGAAACTTTGCATACCTTAAGGGAACATTTTCATTGGTTGAGTCAGGATTTTTCAGAATCCAAAAAGAGGCTTAGGGATTTTCTTCTTCTTCTTCCTCAGCATAGGCCTTTGGCTATTCCTCCTGTTTTAGACATTGTTGATGATGTTTTCTCAGAATCCAGCATGGCTCCTGATTCCCTGCCTCCGGCTCCTAGTAAGCCAGACAGATATTACAGGGATGTTCTTCATGTTTCACTATTGCAGTCATTACATTTGGGTAATCCTGTTGGCAGGTTGCCCTCAGTTGGCCTGAATTCTAAAGTCTTGGGTCCTACGTCGGCTGCTGTCACCCCTTCCCTGACGTCAGGTCGTCAGGGGTATAAAAGAAGCAGCTGACACTGTTTTCTTTAGTCTTTCTTGCCGCGCGGAGCCCAAAGCAGAAGCAGATGTTCATCGTGTAATACTGCTGCAGTCATCACACTTGGGTTATCCTGCCGTCAGGCGGTCACGCAGTCGGCCGAATCCCAAAGTCTTGGTTCGGCGTCGGTTGTCGCTTCTTCCCTGACGTCAGTGCGACAGGTGGATAAAAGAGGCAGCCGATGCCATTTTCTTTAGTCTTTCTTGCCACGCGGTGCCCGAAGCAGAAGCAGTTCGCAAGTGCCGGTCGGCTAGCTCCTGATATTTTCGAATCGAATTTCAGCCCGAAGTCTTCTCTAAAGCTAAGTACCCCGTTGGGGAAACTTTTCTTGCCTCAGACCGATGTCAGACAAAGTTAATAATTGCATTTCTTGTGGGAAGCAAATACCTCATAAGGATTTTCATTCTTATTGTATTCCTTGCCTAGGCTCAGACCACGACGTCTCTGGTTGTCGGTTTTGTGCTAGGTTCAACAAACGTACAATCAAACGGCGGGCAGATTTCGCCCGACATTATTTTGGCAGAAAATTTAATTATAACATGTCGTCGGAGCAACCGACATCAGCAATGATTAAAAAACGCAAGGATAAGGACAGGCAACCAAGGCCAAGACCAGATACTGAGGCCTCAGCAAGGCCTGCCGCCGGTTCTCTGGTTTTCAGCGAGGTGCCAACGCAGCCCCTGACTACCGCAGATTTAGAAATTCTGATGGCCTCCCAGACCGAATCAGCTGGGCCTCAGGAGCCGGTTCCATCTCACCCCTCGGACGTCAACCCTGACGGTGATCCAGAGATTTTGGACAGGCCTTCGGTTTCTGAAGGTGTCTTCAAACCGACAGCTATCTCTATTAAGTCTTATGCTAAACTTAAAGCCCCCTTAAAAGTTAGGAAACCGGGTCCACAGTCCCCCCCCCCACAGGCCCCTATGCCTAAATAACAGATGCTTAAGATGGCTGAGGATTTAATTACCCTTATCAGGGGTTCACAACCCCCTCCTGACAAAAGGCCAAGACTGGAGGAAGATTATCCTTCCTCTGACCAAGCATCCATTTCCTCAGCTAAGTCTGAGGACCAGGATTATTCCTTCCCTCCTTATGAAGACTCAGATGCTGAAGAGTCCATTCCCTCTGTCTCCCCCCCTGAAGACTACTCTTTTGGGGAAACTTTACACACCATGAGGGAACACTTACACTGGGAAGGCCAAGATTACTCTGACTCTAAGAAAAGACTCCGTGAGTTTCTTCTTCTCCCACAGCATAGACCCCTTGCAATTCCTCCAGTTTTAGACATTTTGGATGATGTTTACACCGAATCTAGTCTAAACCCAGATTCCTTACCTCCTGCACCAGCTAAACCAGACAGATACTACCGAGTTCCTGATTCTCATAAGTTTCTATATAAAAGCCCTGTTGCAGACCCCGAAACCATTTTCCAGGGTCCCAAGGGGGTTAAGGCCTCTACTGCTAAGAATCCACTACCTTCTGAAAGAGATTCCAGAGCATTAGAAAGATGGGGGAAGAAAATGTATACGTCTGCCACTTTGGCCATGAGGGCCTTAAACTGCCAATTCCACATGCTAAAATACCAGCAGTACTTGATTACACAGTTAAAGCAGAAAATGATCCCTCAGACAGATCAACCTGATTTCAAAGAGATGCAGGATTTGCTGCATGCAGCAGAACAGGTGGGAAAGCATACCTTACAGTGTGGATGTCCTTCAAGGATGCATCTGCAGTCCTAACAAATGGGTTGTCCTGCCTCAGGCAGCCCTTCGGTCGGCCGGATTCCAAAGTCTGGGTCTGGCGTCGGCTGATGTCGCACTTCACCCGACGTCATAGCTGCAGTTCAGCAGGTATAAAGGCATCAGCCGACACCATTTTCCTCAGTCTTTCTTGCCGCGTGGCGCCCGAAGCAGAAGCTGTTCGCAAGTGCCGGTCGGTCAGAACCAGAGATTGCTACTACTACCGAAGACTTCTAAAAAGCTAAGTACCCCGTTGGGGACTCTTTCTTGCCTCAGCCGATGTCAGAAAAAGTGAATAACTGTTTAACTTGTGGGAAACAAATACCTCATAAAGATTTCCACTCTTTCTGCCTACCTTGTTTAGGCCCAGACCACGACGTAGCAGCTTGTCTAGCCTGTGCTTCTTTCAACCGACGGACACTTAGACGTCGGTCGGAATTTGCTGAGGAGTTTTTCGGCTCCGCTTTTGCTTACAACATGCCGTCGGAAACTCCGACTTCTCAATTAGCTAAAAAGCGCAAGGAAAAGGACCGATACTTGCGGTCCGCGGTTTCTGCCGAAACCGCGGTTAAGTCAACCGCGAGTGTCTCGGTTTCGGCTGAAACCGATTCCTCGGTACTTCCTTCGGCCGAAAGCTTGCCTCCTACCGAGGCCTCATCCAGCATGGCTGAATCTGCTACTGAAATTCCACCTGCTCTTACAGGTTCACAGGATTTATCTGATACTATCCCTTTAGATATATCTACCCCTGCACGTGGAGCTGCTAGGCCCCCTGCATCCATGTCGATTAAGGCTTTTGCCAGGGCTAAAGCAGCAAAATCAACCAAGACTGTGCCTGCTAAGACCCCCTCTCACAGGCCTAGCTCTAGTACTCAAATGCTTAGTCTAGCAGAGGATCTCATTTCTTTGATCAGGGGATCCCAACCTCACCCTGACAGGGCCTTTCACCCACCTCCAGAGAAGAGGCCTAGAGCAGAGCCCCCTGAGCCAGTTTCTTCAGATTACTCCTCTGATGATTCAGAAAATACAAACCCTCCAGAGGGCCCTTATTCTCCTTATGAGGACTCTGATGCAGAAGACTCCATTCCTTCTGCCTCTCCGCCTGAGGAATTTTCTTTTGGGGAAACCTTGCATGCTATGAGGGAACAATTTCAATGGCAGGGCCAGGATTTTTCAGACTCTAGAAAAAGGCTTAGGACCTTTTTGCATTTGCCACAGCATAGGCCTTTAGCCATTCCTCCAGTACTTACTGTTGTGGATGATGCATTTAATGATGCTTGTACTGCTCCTGATTCACTTCCTCCGGCCCCTGCTAAGCCCGACAGGTACTACAGGGTCCCGGACACACATTATCATTTGTATAAGGCTCCTTTTGCAGATCCTGAAACTATTTCTCAGGGACCCAAGGCAGTAGCAGCTACCTCTGCCAAAAACCTCCCTCTGAGAGGGAATCTAGGGCCTTAGAGAGATGGGGTGAAAAAGTTTATACTTCTGCTACTCTTTCGGCTAGGGCCTTAAACTGTCAATTCCACATGATTCAGTATCAGGAATTTATGTTAGATAAGTTAACTAAAAAACTGTCCTCGCCTGAACCATTAGACAAAAAATCTCTTCAGGAAATGGTACATAACATTCAGCAGGTCAGTAATCATTCCTTAAAATGCGGCTATGATGCACTGGAGGCTTCCTTTAGATCAGCTATGACTGGTACAGTGATCAGAAGGCATGCATGGTTAAAAGAGCTGTCCTTACCAGACCATGTAAAATCAAAGCTCCTAGATGCTCCCATGGATAAGCAAAATTTGTTTGGATCCCCTGCACAGCAGGTGCTGAAGAAGGTGGAAGAAAGCAAAATCTGTCCAGACAGTCAAGGATTTCTTACAGGTCCAGCCTCCAAGGTTTAGTAGAAACTGGCCTTCCAAGAATTGGTCCTTTCCAGACACCACCAGAGCGCAGAGAGGCAGGAATAGGCGCCCAAGAGGCAGGGGTCAATCCAGAGGTGCCTACAGGGGACGTCAGTGGCAGCCTAACAACCAGCGAAGTACTGCCACAGATCCAGCCACTACCACTTCCACAGGACAATCACAGTGACTTGGCTCTGAGACCGCCTACCAGGGAACATCTAGAAGCACCCTTAGGCGGAAAGCTAGCCTTATTTTCAGTAAACTGGCATTACATCACAGGAGACAAATGGATTTTACAGACAATAGACCAAGGTTACAGGTTTCACTTCCATACTCTACCAAGGAAGAGAGGAATGCCAAACCTACCTCCAAATCAAAAGACAAAAGCTCTAGAACAAATAGACCACTTAATAAGGATGAGAGCTATAGAAAAGGTACCGTCTATGGAACAAGGGCAAGGATTTTACTCCAGACTTTTCCTGGTGCCAAGAAAAGAAAACCAATGGAGACCTATTCTCGACCTGTCCGCTCTGAACACATATCACATTGTTCCAAAATTCAAAATGCTGACCCTACAGCAGCTTCTTCCCATGCTGGGCAAGGAGTCTTGGCTGGTAACTCTAGATCTCAAGGAAGCATACCTGCACGTCCCCATACGACCAAATTGCAGAAGATACCTCAGATTTCTTGCAGGATCAGAGCATTATCAATTCTCAGCATTGCCCTTTGGCTTATCTACTGCGCCCAGAGTATTCACGAAATGCCTGGCATCAGTAATTGCTCATTGCAGGCTTCAGGGAATTCAAATTTACCCTTACCTGGACGACTGCCTGTTACAAGCGGAAAACAAAAACAAATTAGCAAAAGATTTGAAAAAGGTCATTCATCTGCTGCAAGCCCTGGGATACACAGTCAATATAAAAAAGTCAAGGCTGATACCATCCCAAAGGATAACTTTCTTGGGTGCAGAACTGGACACATCAAATCAAATGGCATCCCTCACAGCAGAAAAGCAGAAGCACCTTCCTCTCTATTTCATGGCATTAACAACGCAGAACCAGCTAACAGCAAGGAAAGTCCTGCAAGCCCTGGGTTGCATGGCATCCTGCATAATATTGATTCCACATGCCAGACTACATATGAGGAAGTTGCAATGGTACCTAAGGAATTTATGGTCTCAGCACAAGCACAGCCTAGAAACCCAAATTCCAATAATTCCATGCCTGAAGCAAGAATTCCAATGGTGGGCTCAGGCCTTTCAATTGAACAAAGGACTGCCCTTCCACAGCCCTCAACCAAGCCAGACAATCACCATGGACGCCTCAGACCTCGGTTGGGGGGCACACATGCTGGACAAGTGCATACAAGGCTTATGGACTCAAGACCAGCTGAACCTACACATAAATCAAAAGGAGATGCTGGCAGTAAAACTGGCAATTCAGACATTCAGACCGTTTCTTCAACAGGGTCAATTGCTGATAAGGACGGACAACACCACAGTTATGTGGTACATCAACAAACAGGGAGGCACACATTCATACCCTTTATGCCGGATGGCAATGGACCTCTGGAATGTGGCCCTGAGCTTCAACATTCAGCTACAGGCAATATTTGTACCAGGAAAAGAAAATATACTAGCAGACATCCTAAGCAGAACTACCATGGATGCCCACGAATGGATGCTGCATCCAGACATCTTCAAATCCATTACAAGGAAATGGGGACTACCAGAAATAGACTTATTCGCATCCCCACACAACCACCAATTGAAAAATTCTGCACAAGGGCATACCACCCACTTGCTTGGAAGGTGGACTCCTATCTTTCAGTTGGAAAAACCTGACAGCATATGCATTCCCACCTCTTCCTTTGATGCACAAGGTGCTATTGAAGATCAAAGAAGACCGCCCAAGGATCATCCTGATAGCTCCAGACTGGCCGAGGCAGCATTGGTACCCATTACTGAGGAGTATGTCTCGGGAACAAATATGGCCTCTGCCCCTAGTTCCCTTACTGCTAACACAGAACAACTTCAAAACCCTGCATCCAAACCTAAAAACACTGCAGCTAGCTGCCTGGAACATTGCATAAGACAAAATAACCCAGATTTATCTCAAAGGGTTAAAGACATTATCTTGGAGGCTCGCAGACCCTCAACAAGGAAAACTTATTCAGCAAAATGGAAAAGATATCTCATTTGGAGTGCAGCAAAGGGAGAAAATGTGTCACTGGTAAACTTAGCTAACATCCTGGAATACTTGGCAGAACTTTTCCACAATGGCCTGTCCTATTCTTCCATTAAGATTCATGCATCAGCTATTTCAGCAGAATACAACATGGACCCTCCAGTCTTCTCACATCCTCTACTCAGGCAGATGTTCTTCATCTCACATTGCTGCAGTCCTTACTTATGGGTAGTCCGCTGTCCTCGGTCGGCCCGAATACCAAAGTATTAGGCTGACGTCGGTCATGGGCGCCTAGATCTGACATCAGAGCGTCAGGGTATAAAGGCGCATGACCGACGTCATATCCTCAGTCTTTTTTGCCGCATGGTCCGATGCAGAAGCAGCGTTGCAAGTGCCGTTCGGCATTCTGAAATTTTTCGTTTGCGGAGTTTCAGACCGATACCAAGTTGGGCTAAGTACCCCGTTGGGGAATATTTTTGTTTTTCTTGCCTCAGTTACTTACGGATGTCAGAAAAAGTGAATAATTGTATTTCTTGTGGGAAACAGATACGCATAGGGATTACCACTGCTTTGTATTCCTTGTTTGGGACGAACACGGCGTAGTTGGGTGTCGGTTTTGTGCTAGGTTTAATAAGCGCACTATAAAGCGGAGGTTAGATTGCGCTAGGTTAGTCTTTGGCAAGAGGTGTAATTATAATATGCCGTCGGATGTTCCGACGCCTGCTTCTACTAAGAAGCGCAAAGACAAATCTTTAAAGCCTAGGCAGGATGATTCGTCCGTTACGGACGCCGGATCTTTAGTAGCTACAGCTGAACAGGTGGATCCGGCTGAAGTTTCTGTTGAGTCCCAGGGGGAAACTTTGATTTTACATGATGTGGCCTCTCAGGAGGCAGGTCAGGCTGAAGGGGCCTCTCAGGTTACTATTCTCCCTTCTATGCCTAAGGTGGTTAGGCCTTCTGTTACTGTTTCTAAGGCTCCTTCTAAGGGCAGGTCTATTTTGCCTTCCTCTGGTATTAGTTCTGGTTCTTCAGGGTCTGTGCCTAAAAAGCATATGCTTAAAATGGCAGAGGATTTGATTACTTAGAGGTTCTATGCCCCCTCCTGATAAGAGGCCCAGGATGGAGCCAGAGTTGGAAAGTTTGGAGCAGGCCTCAGATGATTCAGAGTCTTCTGCTGAAGACATTCAAGATTTCCCTCCTTATTCTGATTCTGATGCAGAGGATTCCACTCCTTCTGCTTCTCCTCCAGAGGATTTTTCATTTTCGGAAACTCTGCATTCCATGAGGGAGCATTTTAAGTGGGAAGGACAGGATTACTCTGATTCACGGAAGAGACTTAGGGAGTTCTTGTTTTTACCACAGCATAGACCCTTAGCTATACCTCCGGTTTTGGATGTTGTGTCAGATGTTTTCTCGGAAGCTTCCCTTAATCCAGATTCTGTGCCTCCTGCTCCAGTTAAACCGGACAGGTATTACAGGGTGCCTGAGGCTCATAAATATCTTTATAAGAGTCCTATGGGACCCAGAAACTATTAGTCAGGGGCCTAAGGGTGTTAGAGCCTCTGTTGTTAAGAATCCGGTTCCTCTGGATAAGGAAGCTAGAGCTTTGGATAGATGGGGTAAGAAGGTGTATACCTCTTCTACTTTAGCATTGAGAGCTTTGAACTGCCAGTTTCATATGTTGAAGTATCAGAATTTCCTCCTTTCTCAGCTAAGATCTAAAGTGGATGCTTTGGCAGAGGGCATAGAGTGTAAAGAATTGCAGGATTTAGTGCATGTTTCTGAACAGGTGGGAAAGCACTCTTTGCAATGTGGTTTTGATGCTTTACAGGCTTCTTCTAGGGTGGCTGCCACTGGTTCAGTTATTCGTAGGCACGCCTGGCTTAAGGATCAGAATTTGTCTGAGCATGTTAAGTCTAGAATTCTGGATGCCCCTTTACAGTCTGAAGTTTTGTTTGGTCCTCCTGTGGAGTCAGTCTTAAAGAAAATGGAAGACAAGGCTAAGTCTATGCAGACTGTTAAAGATTTATTGCAGGTACAACCTCCAAAGTTTAGTAGAAATTGGCCTACTAAGGGGTGGACGTACCCTTCTTCTGATTCTCAGTCTAGGGGTAGATCTAGGCGTGGTAGGGGCAGAGCTCAGAGTACCTTCAGGCCGAGACAATGGAGTTCGCCTGCTCAATCTGCTGGTGAGGGCAGGGGCCAGTCCTTTCGTAAACAGGCCCAATGACCTGCATTTTCAGCTGCCAGATTCTTCTTGCCTGGCAGCTCCTTTGGGAGGAAAGTTGGCTCTTTTCAAGCAAAATTGGCATTTAGTCACCCAGGACAAATGGGTATTGGACATTATAAACCGAGGTTACAAGTTCTATTTCCATACCATGCCTCCTTTCAAGGGCATGCCAGACGTCCCTCCTCGGCAAAGGATAGAGGCTCACAAACAAATTTCTTTACTTCTTCAAATAGGAGCTATACAGCCAGTTCCTCTGTCAGAAGTGGGCCTAGGATTTTATTCTCGCCTGTTTCTAGTCCCAAAGAAAGGGAACACGTGGAGACCAATTTTGGATTTATCTATCCTCAACACTTACCTGGACATTCCAAAGTTCAAGATGCTGACTTTACAACAACTTTTACCTCTGTTGGGAAAAGATCACTGGATGGTTACTCTGGATCTCAAAGAGGCTTACCTTCATGTTCCTATCAGGCCCAGTTGCAGGAGGTACCTGCGTTTTCGGGCTGGAAATTTACATTATCAGTTCTCTGCATTGCCCTTTGGCTTATCTACTGCGCCCAGAGTGTTCACAAAGGTTCTGGCTCCAGTGATAGCCTTTTTCAGACTAAGAGGAATACAGATTTATCCTTATTTGGACGATTGCCTGATTATTGCACAAGAAAAGGACGTACTTCTTCATCATCTACAGTATGTGGTGGCAGTGTTAAGATGCCTAGGGTATTCTGTGAACGAAACAAAGTCCAGTCTAGTACCCTCTCAGGACATGTGCTTTCTGGGTGTGAGACTGAATACAGCTTCCCAGATGGCTTTTTTGACCCCGGACAAACAAAGAAGCCTTTCTCTTTATTTCCATCAAATGTCTCTACGGTCCAGGCTGACTGCAAGGACAGTCCTTCAAGCCTTGGGGTTCATGGCATCTTGTATTCTGGTGCTTCCCAATGCCAAATTGCATATGAGGAAGCTTCAATGGTATCTCAAGAATGTATGGACACAGCACTGCCAAGATCTAGACACTGTCATTCAGATAATACCTTGCATTCAGAAGGAGTTTTTCTGGTGGGCTCAGGAATGTCACCTAAACAAGGGACTCTCTGTGACCCGGCCAGAGGCGAGTCAGATTCTAACGACAGATGCCTCAGACAAGGCTTGGGGAGCACACCTCAATGGAAAATGGGTGCAAGACACGTGGCCTGTCAAACTCCAGCATTTGCATATCAACTTGAAGGAAATGTTAGCAGTCCAGTTTGCATTGATGGCTTTCAAAGATATACTTCACCCAGGGCAGGTGTTGATTCAAACAGACAACACTACTGTCATGTGGTACATCAACAAGCAAGGGGGAACCCATTCTTACCCTCTTTGCAGGCAAGCGATGATTTTGTGGGAAACTGCTCTCAATCTACACCTCAATCTTCAGGCAAGGTTTCTACCAGGAGCACAGAACTCCTTAGCAGATGTGTTGAGCAGACAAATAGTGGATCCTCACGAGTGGAAATTGGATCCTCATGTATTTCAAAAGTTGACAGTGTTATGGGAACTCCAGACATAGATCTGTTCACTTCCCAACTAAATTACCAGTTGCCAAAGTTTTGCACAAAAATGTTTCATCACACAGCTTGGAAGGTGGACGCTCTATCATTCAGTTGGAACAATCTGCATGTATATGCCTTTCCACCTCTGCCTCTTCTTCCCAAGGTACTTTTGAAGGCCAGACAAGACAAGCCAACCATGATTTTGATAGCACCGGATTGGCCTCGACAACACTGGTACCCACTACTGAGGAGTTTAGTACGAGAACCTCCATGGCCTCTGCCTTTGATTCCGCACCTTTTGTCACAAGAGGGCAATCACTTCCTCAATGTCAAGATTCAGTCTCTGCATCTAACAGCCTGGCATATTCTGTTTTAGACTCTGGAGGGTCTCAGCTTCCACAAGTTTTGAATGTTATTTTGGAGGCCAGGAGGCCTAGTACCAGGAAAGTTTACTCTGATAAATGGAGGAGATTTTTTATTTGGAGCAAAGGAAAGGACTTTGATGTCTCCAAACCTGATTTAAGTGTTGCTCTTCAATATCTTATTGAGTTATTGGACAAGGGTTTGTCTTTCTCCTCGATAAAGGTCCATGCTGCAGCCATTTCTGCTCACTATGATTGTGACCCTCCTTTATTCTCTCATCCTTTGTTTAAGCAATTTCTTAGAGGGGCAAAGAATATAAGGCCCCCACGTAGAGCTCCTACTCCTGCTTGGGATCTCAATTTTGTGTTGGAAAAACTTACTCTACAACCTTTTGAGCCTGCAGCTACTGCTGAGTTAAAGTATTTGTCATGGAAAACTGCTTTTTTGTTGGCCATTACCTCTGCAAGAAGGGTTTCTGAATTACAGGCCCTCATGGCAGTGGAGCCTTTCCTGATTTTTCATAAGGATAGGGTATCTTTGCGTACTAATCCTTCCTTTATGCCTAAAGTGGTTTCTAGTGTGGCCTTAAACCAAACTATTCATTTGCCTACTTTTTATGCAAACCCCAAAATAAAGGGAGAAAATTTTGCATACTTTGGATATTCACAGACAGTTGCGTTATTATTTGAGCAGAACCAAGGAGTTCAGACAGTCTCAGCAGTTGTTTGTTTCTTTTGCTTTGGGTTCACAGGGTAAACCTGTTTCAAAACAAACTATTTCTAAATGGATTGGGTTTTGTATTTCTTTCTGTTATTCCCATCATGGTAAGGAGATTCCTGCTGGAATCAGGCCTCATTCCACTAGGGCTACTGCTACTTCTACGGCCTTTCTAATGGGGTAGCTACAAAAGACATTTTGGAGGCAGCTACTTGGAGTTCAGTGCATACTTTTTCTAAACATTACCACCTTCCTCTTTATTCTAAGTCTAGGGCTGGATTTGCCACTGCAATTTTACAGGGCATTTTAGCAGCCCCTAATGCTCTATGATTTTTACCAACCTCCCTTTCCCGTTGCTTTGGGATTCTACCCATAAGTAAGGACTGCAGCAATGTGAGATGAAGAACATAGTACAGTTTTGTACCTACCATAAATGTAGATGTTCAAAGATCCACATTGCTACAGTCCAATTTACCCTCCCTCCTTCCCCACTGTAGTTTGACATGGTGCTATGCTTTAGGTGATGGTTGTTGTTGGGCTTGTTTTTGGGAGGTATTCTGTTTTTGGCTGTGGCCTTTCTTGTTGGGCCTTCTGACATCTGGGGCAAGAAAAGACTGAGGATATGACGTCGGTCATGCGCCTTTATACCCTGACGCTCTGATGTCAGATCTAGGCGCCCATGACCGACGTCAGCCTAATACTTTGGTATTCGGGCCGACCGAGGACAGCGGACTACCCATAAGTAAGAACTGCAGCAATGTGGATCTTCGAACATCTACATTTATGGTAGGTACAAAACTGTACTTTTCTGAGAGGAATTAAAAATGTAAAACCACCAAGGAAGCCACCATTGCCCGCATGGGACTTGAACTTTGTGCTAGAAAAGTTGACACTCCCTCCTTTTGAGCCAGCAGCAACAGCAGAATTACAGTACTTATCATGGAAAACTGCTTTCCTGCTTGCAATCACTTCAGCAAGAAGGGTTTCTGAATTACAGGCATTAATGGCAGTACAGCCCTTCCTTATCTTCCATCAAGATAGAGTGTCCATGAGAACTAATCCTACTTTTATGCCAAAGGTGGTCTCCAGGGTATCTTTAAACCAAGCTATCCACCTGCCTACATTCTTCCCCAACCCACAGAACAGGGGAGAAAGACTACTACATACCTTGGATGTACATAGGCAATTGCGCTACTACCTGGACAGAACCAAGAGCAATAGAAAAACTGACCAGCTACTGGTAGCATATGCAACAAGAATGGAAGGAAAAGCAATTTCAAAACAGACAATCTCAAAGTGGATAGGAAATTGCATTAGATTTTGTTACTCTTACCATGGAAAGACAACTCCAGAAAACATCAGACCTCACTCCACAAGGGCTACAGCCACTACTACAGCTTTTTTACGAGGAGTGGCTACCAAAGACATTTTACAGGCTGCTACTTGGAGCTCCGTGCATACATTTGCCAAGCATTATAATCTACCCTTATACTCCAGATCCCGAGCAGGTTTTGCCACTGCTGTTTTGCAAGGGATCTTAACTACACCATAATCTTATTAGTACCTCCTCCCCCAGTTTGGCTATGGTATTCTACCCATTTGTTAGGACTGCAGATGCATCCTTGAAGGAGATAGTACAGATGTCCTTCATGGATGCATCTGCAGTCATAACAAGTGGGTTGTCCTGTCGTCAGGCAGCCCTGCAGTCGGCCGGATTCCAAAGTCCGGGTCCGGCTTCGGCTGATGTCGCACTCCACCCGACGTCATCTCTGCTGGTCTTCGGGTATAAAAGCATCAGCCGACGCCATTTTCCCCAGTCTTTCTTGCCGCGTGGCGCCCGAAGCAGAAGCTGTTCGCAAGTGCCGGTCGGTCGGATCCAGAGATTACTTCTACGAATACTACTTGAAGACTTCTAAAGCTAAGTACCCGTTGGGGACTCTTTCTTGCCTCAGCCGATGTCAGAAAAAGTTAACAATTGTTTAACCTGTGGAAAACAAATACCTCATAAAGATTTCCACTCTTACTGTCTGCCTTGTTTAGGCCCAGCCCACGACGTAGCAGCCTGTTCGGCCTGTGCCTCCTTCAACCGGCGAGCGCTTAGGCGTCGGTCGGAGTTTGCAGAACAGTTTTTCGGTACTGATTTTGCGTACATTATGCCGTCGGATCCTCCGACTACCCCCAAAAGCAAAGATAAAGACCGACACTCGCGGTCCGGTTTCGGCGAAACCACGGCAAAGCAAACATGAGTGTCTCGGTTTCGGCGAAACCGAGAAAACTGCTCAAAGTACAGCTGAACCTATTCTTACAACTGAGGCCCTGCTACAATTCTTGAATCGACCTCAGAAATTTTACCCACTACGGTGGTTGACTTATCAGACACCATCCCTTGGATGTCTCTACCCCAGCACGTGGTGCTGCTAGGCCTCCAGCAGCCATGTCCATTAAGGCCTTCGCCAGGGCTAAAGCAGCCAAGACTACTAAATCAGTGCCTGTTAAACCCCCTCATCCAGGCCCTCTTCTAGTTCTCAAATGCTTTCTTTGGCAGAAGATTTAATTTCTTTAATTAGAGGATCTCAATCTCACCCAGACAGGGCCTCTCAGCCCCAGAGAAGAGACCTAGGGCAGAGCCCCTGAGCCAGTGTCTTCTGATGATTCTGCTGATGAATCAGACATAACTGACCAGCCTGAGGCTCCCTTCTCCAATTTTGAAGATTCTGATGCTGAAGAATCCATTCCAGCTGCTTCCCCACCAGAAGAATTCTCCTTTGGGAAACCTTGCATGCCATGCGAGAACAGTTCCAATGGCAGCAACAGGATTTTTCAGACTCCAGAAAAGACTTAGGACCTTTCTGCACCTCCCACAGCACAGGCCCTTAGCTATACCTCCTGTTCTCTCTGTGGTGGATGATGCTTTCAATGATGTTTGCTCCGCTCCAGATTCCTTACCCCCAGCCCCTGCCAAACCAGACAGATTTTACAGGGTGCCAGATACTCATCACCACCTTTACAAGGCCCCTCTTGCAGACCCAGAAACTATATCCCAGGGTCCCAAGGCAGTAGCCGCAACCACAGCTAAAACCCTATTCCTTCTGAAAGGGAAGCAAGGTCACTAGACAGATGGGGTAAAAAGGTCTACACTTCAGCTACTCTCTCAGCTAGAGCTTTAAACTGTCAGTTTCACATGATACAATACCAAGAGTTTATGCTTGATCAGTTAACTAAAAAGCTAACTACTGATGAATCTCTTGATAAGAAATATGTATTAGAGATGATAAATAACATACAACAGGTTAGCAACCATTCCTTAAAATGTGGCTATGATGCACTGGAGGCTTCATTTAGATCAGCCATGACAGGCACAGTGATAAGAAGACATGCATGGCTAAAGGAACAAGCTTTACGGATCATGTTAAAGCTAAGTTGCTAGATGCTCCTATGGACAAGACAAGTTTGTTTGGTACACCTGCCCAGCAGGTTATGAAGAAAATGGAAGAAAAGGCAAAATCTGT
Source organism: Protopterus annectens (assembly GCF_019279795.1). Lineage (NCBI taxonomy): Eukaryota > Metazoa > Chordata > Ceratodontiformes > Protopteridae > Protopterus > Protopterus annectens. Next base: position 959,381,968 of record NC_056743.1, on the reverse strand, counting down.
TCAAACTGTTAAAGATTTCCTGCAGGTTCAACCCCAAGGTTTAGCAGGAACTGGCCTGCCAAAAATTGGTCCTTTCCTGACTCCACAAAATTTCAAAGGGGCAGGAATAGACGTTCCAGAGGCAGACACCAATCCAGAGGAGGTGCCTACAGAGGACGACAGTGGCAAGGTAACAACAGAGGCACAGACACAGCCACTGCCACTACATCAGCACAACCACAGTGACTTAATCCTAAAACCGCCTACCAGGGAACAAATAGCAGCTCCTCTAGGCGGAAAGTTAACCTTATTTTCAAAGAACTGGCACTACATAACAAAAGACAAGTGGATTTTACAAACCATAGATCAAGGTTACCGGTTTCACTTCCACACTTTACCAGTCAAAAGAGGAATGCCAAATCTACCTCCAAATCAAAAAACAGAGGCTTTACGCCAGATAATGGAGTTAGCAAACATGAGAGCTGTGGAAAGAGTGCCAACAGCAGAACATGGAAAGGGGTTCTACTCCAGACTATTCCTAGTTCCAAGAAAGGAAAAAAGTTGGAGACCAATTCTCGACCTGTCCACCTTAAATACATACATCATTGTCCCAAAATTCAAAATGCTGACCCTACAGCAACTCCTTCCCATGCTGGGCAAGGAGTCTTGGCTGGTAACTCTAGATCTCAAGGAGGCATACCTGCACGTCCCAATTCGACCAATCTGCAGAAGATACCTCAGATTTCTTGCAGGATCAGAGCACTATCAATTCTCAGCATTGCCCTTTGGCTTATCTACTGCGCCCAGAGTATTCACAAAATGCCTGGCATCAGTAATCGCCCATTGCAGACTACAGGGAATTCAAATTTACCCATACCTGGATGACTGCCTGCTACAAGGGGACAACAAAGTTCCTGCTAAACCTTGGGGGTTGAACCTGCAGGAAATCTTTAACAGTTTGAACTGATTTTGCCTTTTCTTCCATTTTCTTCATAACCTGCTGGGCAGGTGTACCAAACACTTGGAGCTCCGTGCATACATTTGCCAAGCATTATAATCTACCCTTATACTCCAGATCCCGAGCAGGTTTTGCCACTGCTGTTTTGCAAGGGATCTTAACTACACCATAATCTTATTAGTACCTCCTCCCCCAGTTTGGCTATGGTATTCTACCCATTTGTTAGGACTGCAGATGCATCCTTGAAGGAGATAGTACAGTTTTGTACCTACCATAAATGTAGATGTCCGAGAGGTATGCATCTGCAGTCAGGATTACCCTCCCTCCTTCCCCTCTGTGGTACTCCTAGGGTATTTGCCCATCTTGTAGCTAGCTGGGGGAATCTATTATGGTGTATTTGTTTGTATATATGTATATACATGTTTATTTTTATTTGCTCTCTGTTATTTGGAAACTTTTACATTTATCCAAATTTAGCCTTCCTAGAGGGCACCTGGCATCTGGGGCAAGAAACACTGAGGAAAATGGCGTCGGCTGATGCCTTTATACCCGCTGAACTGCAGCTATGACGTTGGGTGAAGTGCGACATCAGCCGAGGCCAGACCCAGACTTTGGAATCCGGCCGACCGAAGGGCTGCCTGAGACAGGACAACCCATTTGTTAGGACTGCAGATGCATACCTCTCGGACATCTACATTTATGGTAGGTACAAAACTGTACTTTTTGATTCATTGGAAGCCTCATGTAGAGCAGCTGTCACAGGATGTTCATCGTGCATACAGCTGCAGTCATAACAGATGGGTTCTCCTGCCGTCAGGTGGGTCCTCGGTCAGCCGAATTCCAAAGTCTAGGTCCGGCGTAGGTTGTCGTCACCTCCTCCCTGACGTCAGTGCGACAGGGGTATAAAGGAACCAGCCGACGCCATTTTCTTCAGTCTTTCTTGCCGCGCGGTGCCCGAAGCAGAAGCAGTTCGCAAGTGCCGGTCGGCCAGCTCCTGAGATTACGAAAATTTGGAAACCGAAGTCTTCTTAAAAGCTAAGTACCCCATTGGGGAAACTTTTCTTGCCTCGGACCGATGTCAGACAAAGTTAACAATTGTATTTCTTGTGGGAAGCAAATACCGCATAAGGATTTCCATTCCCTCTGTATACCTTGTTTAGGCCCAGACCACGACGTCTCGGGCTGTCGCTTTTGTGCTACATTCAACAAACGCACTATTAAGCGTCGGGCGGAGTTCGCCCAGCATTATTTTGGGAAAGCATTTAACTATACTATGTCGTCAGATACTCCGACTCCGGTTTTGTCTAAAAAACGCAAAGACAAGGACCCACACACGAGGTCCGTGGCCTCTACCGACACCACGCCTAAGCCGACTACACGTGGTCCGGTTCTCAGCGAGGCGCCTACGCAGCCCCTGACTACCGACGACCTGTCTTTGACAGTGTCTCCTGTGCCCGAGGTCGCAGGCTCCTCGGCCCACACCCCGACTACAGATACCGAAGCCACTCTTGGCGTTGAAACTCAGAATGTGGACAGGTCCACCTCCACTCAAGGTGTCTTCAGACCTTCCTCTTCTTTCTCCATTAAGGCTTTCACAAAGTCTAAAGCAACCATGCACTCTAAGAGACCAGCTTCACAGGGCCCATCTCCAGGCCCCATGCCTAAGAAACAGATGCTTAAAATGGCTGAGGATTTAATTACTCTTATCAGAGGTTCTCAGCCCCTCCGGACAAAAGGCCTAGAGTGGAGGAAGATTCCCCCTCCTCTGATCAGGGCTCCATTATTTCAGAGCACTCTGATGATCAGGAACATTCTTACTCCCCTTTTGAAGACTCTGATGCGGAGGAGTCCATCCCTTCTGTATCCCCCCCTGAGGATTACTCATTTGGGGAAACTTTGCATACCTTAAGGAACACTTCCACTGGGAAGGCCAGGATTATTCAGATTCCAAGAAAAGGCTCGGGGAATTTCTCTTGCTTCCTCAGCACAGGCCTCTGGCTATACCTCCTGTCTTGGACATCCTAGATGATGTTTACTCGGAGGCCTGCCTTAACCTGGACTCTCTACCTCCAGCTCCAGTTAAGCCTGACAGGTACTACAGGGTCCCTGACTCACACCAATTTCTATACAAAAGCCATGCTGCTGACCCAGAAGCCATCTCACAGGGCCCCAAGGGAGTTAAGGCCTCCATTGCTAAAAATCCATTGCCTTCCGAGAGAGATTCCAGATCCTTAGAAAGGTGGGGAAAAAAGGTATATACCTCGGCTACCTTATCCATGAGGGCCTTAAACTGTCAGTTTCATATGCTAAAATACCAACAGTTTTTGTTATCACAATTGAAAAGTAAAATGTCACAACCTGAACAACCAGACTTGAAGGAGTTGCAGGATTTGATGCATAGTGCAGAACAAGTGGGTAAGCATACCTTACAATGTAGTTTTGATGCTCTAGAGGCCTCATGTAGAGCTGCTGTTACAGGATCAGTCATACGTAGGCATGCCTGGCTCAAGGAACAAGCCTTGCCTGATTATGTCAAAGCTAAATTACTAGACGCACCTCTTCAAAAGGATGTACTATTTGGTGCTAATGTGGAGGAGGTATTAAGGAAAATGGAGGAAAAGGCTAAATCAATGCAAACTGTGAAAGAATTTCTACAGGTTCAACCCCCACATTTTAGTAGAAATTGGCCTTCCAAAAACTGGTCCTTTCCTGCCACAGACAGACCCCAAAGAGGCAGATACAGGCGCCCGAGGGGCAGAGGACAATCCCAAGGATCGTATAGAGGCAGACAATGGCAAGCTCCTACACAAAGAGATGGTGAGGACAACTCGCAATCTTTCAGAAAGCAAACCCAATGACTTTCCCCTTTGCATGCCAACCAAGTCTCAAATGGCAGCCCCCTTAGGAGGAAAGCTGGCATTATTTTCAAAAAATTGGCATATTGTCACAAAGGACAAATGGATCCTGGACATTATAAACAGAGGCTACAAATTCCATTTTCACACCCTTCCAAAAATGAGAGGCATGCCAAACCTGCCACACAATCAAGGGGCAGAGGCACAAAGGCAAATTACAGATCTCATAAACATGAAAGCTATTCAAGAGGTACCTACGCGCGAACAAGGTCAAGGTTTTTATTCCAGGCTATTTCTGGTGCCAAGGAAGGGAAAAGATTGGAGACCTATTTTGGATCTATCCATCCTAAACACATTTCTACTCGTACCAAAATTCAAGATGCTCACTCTACAGCAACTTCTTCCCATGCTGGGTAAGAGTCTTGGCTGGTAACATTGGACCTCAAGGAGGCATACCTGCATGTCCCAATCAGACAAAATTGCAGAAGGTACCTCAGATTTCTTGCAGGTTCAACCCATTATCAATTCTCTGCATTGCCCTTTGGCTTATCTACTGCGCCCAGAGTATTCACGAAATGCCTGGCATCAGTAATTGCCTACTGCAGACTTCAAGAGATACATATATATCCCTATTTGGACGACTGCCTGATCCAAGCGGACAGCAAGCACATTCTTCTGAAACATCTAGCTTATGTAATAATATTATTGAACTCTCTGGGATACACAGTCAACAAAAAGAAATCAAGGCTAATACCCTCTCGGAAGATAATTTTCCTGGGTGCCAATTTGGACACAAACACCCAGATGGCCTACCTCACGCCAGAGAAGCAGGGGCAACTAATTCAATACTTCAGAACACTAGCAAATTGCACCAGGCTGACTGCAAGGAAAATCCTGCAGGCTCTGGGATTCATGGCATCTTGCATCTTACTAATCCCATGTGCAAAGCTGCATATGAGGAAACTACAATGGTACCTGAAAAACATATGGTCTCAACACAGCCACAGTTTGGAAACAATAATACCACTAATTCCATGTCTGCAAAAGGAATTTCTGTGGTGGGGCTCAAGCATGTCAAACAAACACAGGTCTTCCATCAGCAAGCCTCAAGCAAATCAAGTCATCACAACAGATGCCTCGGACTACGCCTGGGGGGGCGCACATGACAGATCGGTGCATTCAGGGCAAATGGTCCCAAAAAGAAAAGCACCTTCACATCAATCAAAAAGAAATGCTAGCAGTAATAAATGCTATTATAGCTTTCAAGGACCTTCTACAACCAGGTCAACTATTGATAAGAACGGACAACACCACAGTTATGTGGTACATAAACAAGCAGGGAGGAACACATTCTTATCCCCTATGCAGACTGACCATGTCACTTTGGAACATGGCCATGGACTTACAAATGGAACTACAAGCACAGTACTTGCCAGGCAAGGAAAACACGCTGGCAGACAACCTAAGCAGGAATATGACAGATCCACACGAATGGAAGTTGCATCCAAAAGTTTTTACAGAAATAATCCAAGAATGGGGAAGGCCAGACATAGATCTCTTTGCCTCCCACAAAAATCATCAATTGACAAAAATCTGCTCAAGGATCTTCCATCCAAAGGCCTGGAAAGTGGACGCTCTCTCTTTCAGTTGGTCATCAATGACAGTTTATGCATTCCCACCTCTTCCTCTGCTGCCCAAAGTTCTATTGAAGACCAGAGCAGAGAGACCAAAGATGATTCTCATTGCTCCGGACTGGCCAAGGCAACACTGGTACCCACTCCTGAGGAGCCTGACGCATTCCCCACCATGGACCCTGCCTCTAATGCCTCTTCTTCTGACTCAGCACAGCTTCAAAACTCTTCACAGTCAGCTAAAAACACTCAATCTAGCTGCATGGAAGATTCCTTAGCATCACAGCAGGCCCTACTCTCCAAGGAGGTGCAGGATGTCATTTTGGAGGCCAGAAGGCCATCAACTAGAAAAGCTTACTCCGCAAAATGGAAACGTTTTTGTGTCTGGAATGAGAAAAAGAGCCAGGACCCTGGAAAACTGAATTTACCTCAAATACTACAATATTTGGCTGAACTGCTAAGCAGTGGACTTTCTTTCTCCTCCATCAAAATCCATGCCTCAGCCATTTCTGCAGAATACAACACTGATCCACCTTTATTCTCTCACCCTCTCTTAAGACAGTTCCTCAGAGGGGCTAAGAATTTAAGACCTCCAAGGAAACAACCAATACCTGCTTGGGATCTTAATTTCATTCTGGAAAAACTGACCTTGCCTCCCTTTGAGCCAGCTGCCTCATCAGATTTGCAGTATTTGTCCTGGAAAACAGCTTTCCTTCTGGCTATCACCTCAGCTCGTAGAGTTTCAGAACTACAGGCTCTCATGGCTGTCCAGCCTTTTATCATCTTCCATCAGGACAGAGTTTCCTTACGAACCAACCCGTCCTTTATGCCTAAAGTGGTATCCAAGGTAGCTTTAAATTAGGCCATACATTTACCTACCTTTTATCCTAATCCTCAAAACAAAGAGGAGAGATTACTACATTCCTTGGACATCCACAGACAACTGCGTTATTATTTGGACAGAACAAAGCCTTTCAGAAAATCACAACAGCTCTTTGTGGCCTATGCGGTAGGAGCTCAAGGAAAGCCAATTTCCAAACAGACAATCTCAAAATGGATAGCCCACTGCATACGCTTTTGCTATTCCTTTCATGGCAAAACTGTACCTACAGGCATTAGAACTCATTCCACCAGGGCCACAGCCACCTCTGCAGCCTTCCTCAGAGGAGTTCCTACCAAGGATATTTTGGAAGCAGCCACTTGGAGTTCTGTGCATACCTTCTCCAAACAGTACAACCTACCATTATACTCCAAATCTAGAGCAGGCTTTGCCACTGCAGTCTTGCAGGGCATTTTGGCTCCTCCTAGTTCCAACTAGTGCCTACCACCCCTTTCTTAGCTTTGGGATTCTACCCATCTGTTATGACTGCAGCTGTATGCACGATGAACATAGTACAGTTTTGTACCTACCATAAATGTAGATGTTCGAGTGCTAATAGAGCTGCAGTCCAGGTTTCCCTCCCTCCTTCCCCTCTTGGGACAGGCCTATAGGCTAGCACATCCTCATACAACCTGATTGGGGTATTCATTTATGATGTATTTGCTTGCAACTACTGTATTTTGATTATATTGCACTGCATTATTACACAAATTTATGTATTGCCTTCCTTCTGGGGGCACCTGACATCTGGGGCAAGAAAAACTGAAGAAAATGGCGTCGGCTGGTTCCTTTATACCCCTGTCGCACTGACGTCAGGGAGGAGGTGACGACAACCGATGCCGGACCTAGACTTTGGAATTCAGCCGACCGAGGACCCGCCTGATGGCAGGAGAACCCATCTGTTATGACTGCAGCTGTATTAGCACTCGAACATCTACATTTATGGTAGGTACAAAACTGTACTATCTGTAATACATAGACATGCTTGGCTAAAAGAGCAAGCCTTACCAGAACATGTCAAAGCAAAGTTATTGGATGCTCCATTGCAGAAAGATGTGTTATTTGATGTCAAAGCAGAGGAAGTTTTAAAGAAAATGGAAGAAAAGGCAAAATCTATGCAGACAGTTAAAGATTTTTTACAGGTACAACCTCCTCGTTTCAGCAGAAACTGGCCATCAAAAAACTGGTCCTTTCCTGCATCAGACAGACCCCAACGGGTAGGTACAGAGGCCAGCCACAAGGTTCTTTCAGGCCTAGACAATGGCACACAACAACTCAGAGGTGGAGACGAAAGATCTCAACCCTTCAGGAAACAAACGCAATGACTTCCCTCTTCGCCTGCCAAGCAAAATTGCCCTGGCAGCACCTTTGGGAGGAAAACTGGCTCTATTTCCACAAAATTGGCGCATCATAACAAAGGACAAATAGGTTCTGGATATTATTACCCGAGGCTACAGATTTCATTTTCACACTTTACCACGAATGAGAGGCATGCCAAATCTGCCTCCAAATCAATGGGCAGAGGCACAAACGCAAATTTCAGCTTTCATGGATATGAAAGCAATTCAAAAGGTACCTACAAAGGAGCAAGGTCAAGGTTTTTACTCAAGACTATTTCTAGTACCAAGAAAGGACAAAGCCTGGAGACCCATTTTAGACCTCTCAATTCTAAACACTTACCTGGAGGTACCCAAATTCAAAATGCTCACACTACAGCAGCTTCTTCCCATGCTGGGCAAGGAGTCTTGGCTGGTAACGTTGGACCTCAAAGAGGCATACCTGCATGTCCCTGTCAGACAAGATTGCAGAAGATACCTCAGATTTTTGGCAGGTACAACGCATTATCAATTCTCTGCATTGCCCTTTGGCTTATCTACTGCCCAGAGTATTTACGAAATGCCTGGCATCAGTAATTGCATACTGCAGACAACGAGGAATACAAATTTATCCATATCTGGACGACTGCCTGATCCAAGCAGACAGCAAGGCCATTCTATTACAGCATCTGGCATTTGTAACAAAGCTGCTAAGTTGCCTAGGGTACACAGTAAACAAAAAGAAGTCAAAGCTAATACCCTCACAAGACCTAATATTCCTGGGTGCCAGGTTAAATACAACGGCCCAGATGGCTTATCTCATGCCAGACAAACAAAAACAACTGACTCAATACTTCAAAAAGATGGCAACTTTTACCCAGCTCACTGCAAGGAAACTCCTGCAGGCATTGGGGTTCATGGCATCCTGCATTCAACTAATTCCACATGCAAAGCTGCATATGAGGAAATTACAATGGTACCTGAAAAGTCTATGGACTCAACACAGGCACAGCCTCAAAACAAGTATACCTCTCATTCCCTGCCTTCAAAAAGAGTTCCTATGGTGGGCTCAAGCATGTCAAATAAACAAGGGTCTTCCTTTTGTCTTACCTCCAGCAAACCAAACTATGACAACAGATTCTTCAGACTACGCCTGGGGAGCACACATGGCAGGACAGTGCATACAGGGCAAATGGTCCGCAAAACAAATGCATGTACACATCAACCAAAAGGAGATGCTAGCTGTGCAAAATGCACTGACAGCCTTCAAGGACCTCTTGCATCCAGGACAACTACTAATAAGGACAGACAACACCACAGTTATGTGGTACTTAAACAGGGAGGAACACACTCCTACCCTTTATGCAGACAGGCAATGACCTTGTGGAACACAGCATTGACTTTCAAAGTACAACTGCAAGCACAATTCCTGCCAGAAAAGGAAAACATATTGGCAGATGAATTAAGCAGAAATTTGGCAGATCCTCACGAGTGGAGACTACACCCACAAGTATTTTCAATGATAACTCAAAGGTGGGGACGCTCAGACATAGATCTATTTGCCTCCCCCAACAATTGCCAACTACAGAAATTTTGCACAAGGACTTATCATTCCCTAGCCTGGAAAGTGGACGCCCTATCATTCAGTTGGACGGCATTGACAGTCTATGCCTTCCCACCACTACCTCTCTTGACCAAGGTATTACTGAAAGTCAGATCAGAGAGACCTCAAATGATCCTCATTGCTCCGGACTGGCCACGTCAGCACTGGTACCCATTACTAAGGACCTTGACTCACAGCCCTCCATGGATCTTACCTCAATTCCCACTTCTGTTGACTCAGCAAATCTCTCAGATCCTTCACAGTCAGCTCAGGACTTTAAATTTAGCTGCATGGAGAATACCTTGAATTATCAATCAACACTTCTCTCAAAGGATGTCCTGAATGTCATTTTGGAGGCCAGGAGGCCCAGCACCAGAAAAACTTACTCAGACAAATGGAAAAGATTTTGTGCATGGAACCAGGCTAAAGGCCAAAATCCTTGGATACCAAACATTCCTCAAATACTGCAATACGTAACTGAGATGCTACACAAAGGTCTTTCTTTTTCATCCATTAAGATCCATGCTTCAGCCATTTCAGCTCAATATAATACGGATCCTCCCATATTCTCACACCCTTTACTAAGGCAGTTTCTCAGAGGGGCTAAGAATATAAGACCCCCCCCGAAAACCCCCAACACCAGCTTGGGACCTCAACTTCGTTTTAGAAAAATTAACACTGCCTCCTTTCGAACCAGCCTTCTCAGCAGAACTACAATACTTGTCATGGAAAACAGCTCTGTTGCTGGCTATCACCTCAGCACGCAGGGTCTCAGATCTACAGGCACTTATGGCAGTGGAACCTTTCATCATTTTCCATCAGGACAGAGTCTCTTTATGAACTAACCCTACCTTTATGCCAAAGGTAGTATCCAGTGTGGCTTTGAATCAGACCATTCATTTACCCACCTTTTATCCAAACCCCCAGAATAAAGGAGAAAGACTCCTTCACTCTTTGGACATTCACAGACAGCTACGTTACTGTTTGGATAAGACAAAGACCTTCAAAAAAACTGACCAACTCTTTGTATCCTATGCTGCAGGTTCACAAGGAAAGGCTATTTCAAAACAGACCATCTCCAAATGGATAGCACATTGTATCCGTTTTTGCTACTTGCACCATGGGAAAGCAATACCTTTTAATATTAGGTCCCATTCTACCAGGGCTACAGCAACCTCAGCAGCCTTTCTCAGGGGGGTTCCAACCAAGGACGTTCTGGAGGCAGCTACTTGGAGTTCAGTGCACACCTTTACCAAGCACTATCACCTTCCATTATACTCAAAAACAAGAGCTGGTTTTGCCACGGCAGTTCTGCAGGGCATCCTAGCTTCACCTAACCCAGTTTAGTACCAGCCACCCATCCATAGCTTTGGGCTTCAACCCAAGTGTGATGACTGTAGCAGTATTACACGATGAACATAGTACAGTTTTGTACCTACCATAAATGTAGATGTTCGAGTGTATATACTGCTGCAGTCCAGGTTACCCTCCCACCATCCCCTCTACATACCAGGGTGTTAGTTATAACTCCATGTACATCAATCTAATTGGATGCATGCCTATATGGTGTATTTGCTAACAGCTAATACTATTGTTTATCTACTAAGGTATTTTGCATAGTTATTTGTATTGCCTTCCTAGTTGGGGGCACCTGACATCTGGGGCAAGAAAAACTGAAGAAAATGGCATTGGCTGCCTCTTTTATCCCCCTGTTGCACTGATGTCAGGGAAGAAGCGACGACAACCGACGCCAGACCAAGACTTTGGGATTCGGCCGACTGCGGGACCGCCTGACGGCAGGATAACCCAAGTGTGATGACTGCAGCAGTATATACACTCGAACATCTACATTTATGGTAGGTACAAAACTGTACTTTCGCAAGTGCCGGTCGGCCGACTCCTGAGATTTTCGTGTTCGAGTTTCAGATCCAAAGTCTTCATTAAAAGCTAAGTACCTCGTTGGGGAATCTTTTTTTCTTGCTCCAGACCGATGTCAGAAAAAGTTAATAATTGTATTTCTTGTGGGAAGCAAATACCTCATAAGGACTTTCATTCTTACTGTATTCCTTGCCTAGGCCCTGACCACGACGTTTCAAGTTGTCGGTTTTATGCTAGATTTAACCAACGCACTGTTAAGTGTCGGTACGATTTTGCACTAAGCTATTTTGGGCGCAGATTTAATTATACAATGTCGTTGGATAGCCATCTGACTACCGGAGTTCACAAAAAGCGAAAAGAAAAAGACAGGCAACCGAGGTCCAAAACCGATGAAGCTTCTCCTAAGCCAGTCGCCGGTTCTCAGCGAGGTGCTTTCGCAGCCCCTGATGCCCGCTACTTTAGAGTCGCAGGCTGCTACCTACTCCCACGTGGAGTCAGTCAGGCCGCTGTAAACTCAAGGTATTGGAGCCTCGGAGACTATTCCCTCAGATGGGTCCGGAGCCGCTGAGCAGGCATCGGCTTCTGAGGGTGTTTTCAGACCTAAACAATTATACATTAAACGGACTTCAGCTTCAAAGGCGCAAAGACTAAAGCACCTTTAAAGACAAAGAAACAAGTTCACCAGCCACATGGACAGGCCTCCATGCCCAAAAAACAGATGCTCAAAATGGCCGAAGACTTAATTGCCTTGATCAGGGGTTCCCATCCCCCCTCTGATAAGAGGCCTAGGCAAGAGACAGACTGTGAATCTTCAGATCATGTTTCCATTTCCTCTGATTCCTCTTCTGATCAGGAATATTCTCTTTCTCCCTATGAGGATTCTGATGCTGAAGAATCTATTCCTTCAGCTTCTCCTCTTGAGGACTATTCTTTTGGGGAAACCTTGCATACCATGAGGGAGCATTTCCACTGGGAGAGCCAAGATTTTTCAGAATCTAAGAAGAGACTCAGGGACTTCCTTCTACTACCTCAACACAGGCCTCTACCCATTCCACCTGTGTTAGACATTGTAAATTATGTGTTTTCAGAGTCTAGTCTGACCCCTGACTCCTTACCTCCAGCTCCTGTTAAGCCAGACAGACACTACAGGGTTCCTGACTCTCATAAATTCCTTTTCAAAAACCCTGCTGCAGACCCAGAAACTAATTCTCAGGGTCCCAAAGGGGTCAAGGCTTCCACTTCAAAAAATCCTACCCCTTCTGATAGAGATTCCAGGGCGCTGGATAGATGGGGTAAGAAGGTTTGTACGTCTGCAACCCTGGCAATCAGGGCTTTAAACTGTCAATTTCATATGCTTAAATATCAACAGCATGTCATGGGCTTACTTAAACAGAAAATTATGTTGATTTCTGATTGTGTGGAAAATAGAGTTACAGGATTTATTGCATTCAGCTGAACAAGTTGGAAAGCATACTTTGCAATGTGGTTTTGATTCCTTGGAGGCCTCTTGCAGGGCCCCAGTAACTGGATCTGTGATAAGAAGGCATGCTTGGCTCAAGGAGCAAAATCTGCCTGATCATGTTAAAGCTAAATTGTTGGATGCTCCTTTACAACAGGACAGTCAGTTTGGTAGTAAGGCAGAAGAAGTTTTGAAAAAGATAGAAGACAAAGCTAAATCTTTGCAAACTGTAAAAGATTTCTTGCAAGTGTAGCCACCCAGGTTCAGTAGGCACTGGCCTACTAAGAATTGGTCCTTTCCAATACCCAACAGAACCGCTCAGGTCAAACCCAGACACTCCAAAGGCTCCAGGTTTCAGTCACAAGGAACTTACAGAACAAGACAATGGGGTGCCTCCACCTCCAAATGTGGAAGTAGCAAAGCACCCCCCCCCACGGTAAAAAGTCTCAATGACTTTCCTCTGCCATTTCCAAGCACTTATCTTTTGGCAGCCCCTTTGGGGGGAAAACTAGCACTTCATGCTCAAAATTGGCATCCAATTACCCAGGACAAGTGGGTCTATATAGCCCAGGGATACAGATTTCATTTCCATACGTTGCCCATTCCAAACGGATGGCCAAATCTGCCTCCAAATCAGTGGGCAGAGGCCCAGAAACAAGTCATGTCCCTCATGGATATGGGGGCTATTCAGCCAGTACCAGAAAAGGAAAAAGGACAAGGTTTTTATTCAAGACTTTTCCTGGTACCCAGAAAACACAAATCATGGCGTTCAATTCTGGACTTATCCATTTTAAATACCTTCCTGGACATTCCAAAATTCAAGATGCTGACTCTACAACAGTTACTGCCTATGCTAGGCAAGGATGTCTGGTTGGTAACTCTAGACTTAAAGAGGCTTACCTGCATATCCCAATCAGGGAATCTTGCAGAAGATACCTCCGCTTCAAAGCAGGTTATTTGCATTACCAGTTCTCTGCACTGCCCTTTGGCTTATCTACTGCGCCCAGGGTCTTCACAAAGTGCCTGGCACCAGTGATTGCATTTTGCAGACAAAGAAACATTCAGATTTATCCTTATCTGGACAATTGTCTAATTCAGGCAGAAAACAAGAACACTCTTCTACAACATCTGGCATTTGTAAAAAGGCTTCTAGCATGCCTAGGGTACACCATAAACGAAAATAAATCACAACTGGTACCCTCTCAAATAATTACATTCCTGGGTGCAAGCTTGAATACAACTGCCCAGATGGCTTACCTCACACCAGACGAACAAATTCAATTGATAACATACTTCAAACAAGTGGCCACAAAAACCCAGCTATCTGCAAGACAAATTCTGCAGGCTTTGGGGTTCATGGCTTCCTACATTCTACTAATTGCATATGCGGAAACTTCAATGGTACCTAAAAAGCTTATGGAGTCAACATTGTCACAGCCTGGAAACAATGATTCCTCTCATTCCTTGACTGCAACAGGAGTTCCTTTGGTGGGCAGAGGCCTGTCACCAAAACAAGGGATTGTCATTCATTCTACCCCCTGCCACCCAGACCCTGACTACAGATGCATTAGACTATGCTCTGGGGGCCCATCTGGCAGGGAGATGCATTCAGGGCGAATGGAGCCCAAATCAAATGCACCTACATATCAACCAGAAAGAAATGCTAGCTGTACAGAATGCTCTGACAGCCTTCAAGGACTTCCTTCATCCAGGACAACTACTGATAAAGACAGACAACACCACAGTTATGTGGTACATAAACAGGCAGGGGGGTACCCACTCCTACCCTCTTTGCAGACTAGCCATGGCCGTGTAGAACACAGCCTCGACTTAACAAATACATCTACAAGCTCAGTTCCTGCCAGGAAATCAAAATACTCTGGCAGACGAACTAAGCAGAAATCTTATGGACCCACGCGAATGGAAATTGGATCCACAAATCTTCAGCATGTTGACATGAAAATGGGAGAGCCCAGACATAGATCTTTTTGCCTCTTCCCAAAACTATCAGACAAATTCTGCACAAGAATTTATCACAAAAAAGCTTAAAAAGTGGGTGCTCTATCCTTCAGCTGGAAAAATCAGTCTATGCCTTTCCCCCTCTGCCTCTGATCTCCAAGGTTTTGCTAAAAGTCAGACAGGAAAAACCCAAAATGATTCTGATTGCTCCAGACTGGCCTCGACACACTGGTACCCGCTTCTATGGAATATGTCACATCTTCCTCCGTGGTACCTGCCTCAGACACCTCATCTATTGTCTCAGCAGAACTATCAAATTCTGCACACTCAGCTCCAAACTCTGAATCTTGCAGCATGGCTAATCAACTAATTTCACCAGTCACATCTCTCAGTAAACCTGTGATGGATGTCATTTTGGAGAATAGAAGGCCTAGTATTAGAAAATCTTATGCTGATAAATGGAAAACATTCTGTGCCTGGAACCAAGCACCAAGGAATAAACACAGCAATGCCCAATATTCCTCAGATTCTGCAATATTTAACTGAGATGCTTCACAAGGGCCTATACTTTTCTTCTATAAAAATCCATGCCTCTGCCATCTCGGCTCATTACAACACAGAGCCTCTTCTCTTTTCTCATCCCCTGCTAAAGCAGTACCTCAAAGGGGCCAAACATTTGAGACCTCCCAGGAGAGCACCAACTCCTGCATGGGACCTCAATTTTGTGCTGGAAAAACTCACCTTACCTCCTTTCGAACCAGCTGCTACTGCAGACATTAAATGTCTTTCTTGGAAGACAGCCTTTCTTTTAGCAGTCACTTCAGCTAGAAGGATTTCAGAATTACAGGCTCTCATGGCAGTGGAACCTTTCATTATCTTTTATCCGGACAGGGTAGCTCTCAAGACCAATCCATCCTTTATGCCTAAGGTGGTATCCAGTGTGGCTCTTAACCAGACCATTCATCTGCCAACTTTTTTCCCAAATCTGTAGAACAAGGGGGAGCGGATTCTGCATTCATTGGATGTATACAAACAACTAAGATTCTACTTAAGCAGGACAAAATCTCTAAGAAAGTCTGAGCAACTACTGGTGGCATTTGCTGCAGTGGCATAGGGGAAGGCTATTTCAAAGCCGACTATTTCAAAATGGATAAGCCATTGCATTCGTTTCTGCTACATGCACCATGGTAAACCTGTCCTCAAGGGGATCAGGTCCCATTCCACTAGGGCTGCATCTACTTCTGCAGCTTTTCTCAGAGGGGTTTCTTTTCTAAATCCAGGGCAGGCTTTGCCACTGCTGGTCCTGCAGGGCCTTATAGCTGCTCCTAATGCTGTATAATTCCATCCTCCCATCCATAGCTTTGAGATTCTACACAAATGTAATGACTGCAACAGTGAAACACGAAGAACATAGTAGTACAGTTGTGTACACTTACCATAAATGTAGATGTTCGAGTGTATTCACTGTTGCAGTCCAGGTTACCCACCCGCCAGCCCCCCTTTTTTTTCTCTTATTATACTTCTTTCCTTCACTATGCTCAAAAGCCTTTTTGGTGTATTTGCTTTTAATTGGAGGTAAATTTTTTGTGTTCTAAAATACATGTCTATATATATATATATATATATATATATATATATATATATATATATGTGTGTGTGTGTATGTATATATATATATATATATATATATATATATATATATATATATAATTTTTGCTCCCCATTTGGTGGGCACCTGACATCTGGGGCAAGAAAAACTGATTAAAATGGCGTCGGCTGCATGTTTTATACCCCTGACGACCTGACGTCGTGGAAGAGGAGACAGCAACTGACGCAGGACCCAAGACTTTGTTTTTCAGGCCAACTGAGGGCAACCTGCCAGCAGATTACCCAAATGTAATGACTGCAACAGTGAATGCACTCAAACATCTACATTTATGGTAAGTGTACACAACTGTACTTTACTGGGTCTGTGCTTAAAAGGCATGCTTGGCTTAAGGAGCAATCTCTGCCTAATCATGTTAAAGCAAAATTGTTGGATGCTCCTTTACAGCAGGATAGTCTGTTTGGCAATAAGACTGGAGAAGTTCTAAAAAAGATGGAAGATCAAGCTAAATCTATGCAAACTGTGAAGGATTTCTTACAAGTACAACCTCCAAGATTTAGTAGCCACTGGCCTACTAAGAACTGGTCCTTTCCAGTTCCTTCCAGAGCCACTCAAGCCAAACCCAGACATTCCAAAAGCATCAGGTTTCAGTCCCAAGGGACTTTCAGAACTAAGCAATGGGGTGCCTCCACTTCCAAATCTGGAAACAACAAGACACCTTCCTATGGTAAACAGTCTCAATGACTTTCCTTTAAAATTACCAAGCACTTGCCTCTTAGCCGCCCCTTTGGAGGGAAAACTGGCTCTTCATGCAAAAAACTGGCAACTTATAACCCAGGACAAATGGGTTTTAAGTATAGTGTCCCAGGGATACAGATTTCATTTCCACACGTTGCCAACTCCAAACGGATGGCCAGACCTGCCCCCAAATCAGTGGGCAGAGGCTCAGAAACAAGTACTTTCCCCTCCTAAACATGGGGGCAATTCAGCTAGTACCAGAAGAGGAAAAGGGGCAAGGTTTCTATTCCAGACTTTTCCTGGTACCCAGAAAAGACAAATCATGGCGTCCAATTCTGGACCTGTCTACTCTAAACACCTTTCTGGACATTACAAAATTCAAGATGCTGACTCTTCACCAGTTACTTCCTGTGCTAGGCAAAGATGCCTGGTTGGTAACTCTAGATTTAAGAGGGTTACCTGTATATCCCAATCAGGGAATCTTGCAGAGGATACCTCCGCTTCAAAGCAGGCTACTTGCATTATCAATTCTCTGCACTGCCCTTTGGCTTATCTACTGCGCCCAGGGTATTTACAAAGTGCCTGGCTCCAGTAATTGCATTTTGCAGGCAAAGAAATATTCAGATATATCTATACGTAGACAATTGTCTAATTCAGGCAGAAAACAAGGCCATTCTTCTAAAACATCTGGCGTTTGTAAAAAGGGTTCTAACTTGTCTAGGGTACACCATAAACGAAAAGAAATCACAACTGGTACCCTCTCAAAAAATTACATTCCTGGGTGCAAGCTTGAATACAACTGCCCAGATTACTTTTCTTACGCCAGAAAAGCAAATTCATTTGGTGACTTACTTCAAACAGGTGGCCACAAAAACCCTGCTAAGTGCAAGACAACTACTGTAAGCCTTGGGGTTCATGGCCTCCTGCGTTCTTCTAATTCCATATGCAAGACTGCATATGAGGAAACTTCAGTGGTACTTAAAAAGTTATGGAGTCAGCATTGACACATCCTGGAATCAATGATTCCTATCATACCTTGCCTACAACTAGAGTTCCTATGGTGGGCAGAGGCCTGCCACCAAACAAGGGACTGCCATTCACACCACCCCCTGCCACCCAAACCCTGACTACAGACGCATCAGACTGTGCATGGGGGGGCTCATCTGGCAGGGAAGTGCATTCAGGGCAAATGGAGCCCAAACCAAATGCACCTTCATATCGATCAAAAAGAAATGCTAGCTGTATAGAATGCACTGACAGCCTTCATGGACTACCTTCATCCAGGACAACTAATGGTAAAGACTGACAACATCACAGTTATGTGGTACATAAACAAACAGGGGGGTACACATTCCTACCCCCTCTGCAGACTAGCCATGGCATTGTGGAACATGGCCTTGAGCTATCAAGTGCAACTACAAGCTCAATTCCTGCCAGGAAAGCTGAATATTTTGGCAGATGAACTAAGCAGAAATCTCATGGACCCACATGAATGGAAACTGGAACCACAGATTTTCAACATGTTGAAACGCAAATGGGGGAGCCCAGACATAGTTTTGGGGTGAGGCAAAAAGATCTATCAGTTGAACAACTTTTGCACAAGAACTCCTCACAAAAAAGCCTGGAAAGTGGATGCACTGTCCTTCAGCTGGGAAACCTAACAGTCTATGCCTTTCCCCCTCTGCCTCTGCCCTCCAAAGTTCTACTAAAAGTCAAACAGGACAAACCAAAAATGATTTTGATTGCTCCAGACTGGCCTCGCCAACACTGGTATCCACTCCTACGCAGTCTGTCACTAATTTCTCCATGCCACCTGCCTCAGACACCTTCCTTACTGTCTCAGCAGAACAACCAAATTCTGCACCGTCCACTCCAAATTTTGAATCTTGCAGCTTGATTAATCACTTAAATTCCCTCTTAGCATCCCTTAGCAAACCTGTGATGGATGTAATTTTGGAGGCAAGAAGACCTAGTACTAAAAAATCTTATGCTGACAAATGGAAAAGATTCTGTGCCTGGACTCAGTCTCAAGGGATGAGCACAGCAGTGCCCAATTTACCTCAGATTTTGCAATACTTAACTGAGATGCTTCACAAGGGCCTGTCTTTTTCTTCCATAAAAATCCATGCCTCAGCCATTTCAGCTCATTACAACACAGAACCCTCCCTTCTCTCATCCTCTGCTAAAGCAGTATCTCAGAGGGGCCAAAAACTTGAGGCCACCCAGGAGAGCTGCAACCCCTGCCTGGGACCTTAACTTTGTATTGGAGAAACTCACTCTACCTCCTTTCGAGCCAGCTGCTACTGCAGACTTAAAATATCTCTCCTGGAAAACAGCCTTCCTTTTAGCAATCACTTCGGCTAGAAGGATTTCTGAATTACAGGTCCTTATGGCAGTGGAGCCTCATCATCTTTTATGCGGACAGGGTGTCACTCAGGACCAACCCATCCTTCATGCCCAAGGTGGTATCCAGTGTGGCTCTTAATCAGTCCATTCATTTGCCAACTTTCTTTCCCAATCCACAGAACAAGGGGGAGCGAATTCTGCATTCATTGGATGTACACAGACAACTTAGATTTTACTTGGACAGGACTAAATCACAAAGAAAATCTGAACAACTGCTGGTAGCATTTGCTGCAGGGGCAGAGGGAAAGGCTACTTCAGAGCAAACCATTTCCAAATGGATAAGCCATTGTATTCATTTCTGCTATAAGCACCATGGAAAACCTATCCCCCAGGGGATCAGATCCCATTCCACCAGGGCTGCATCTACTTCTACAGCCTTTCTCAGAGGTGATGTCCTTCATGGATGCATCTGCAGTCATAACAACTGGGTTGTCCTGTCGTCAGGCAGCCCTTCAGTCGGCCGGATTCCAAAGTCCGGGTCCGGCTTCGGCTGATGTCGCACTCCACCCGACGTCATCTCTGTTGGTCTTCGGGTATAAAAGCATCAGCCGACGCCATTTTCCTCTGTCTTTCTTGCCGCGTGGCGCCCGAAGCAGAAGCTGTTCGCAAGTGCCGGTCGGTCGGATCCAGAGATTACTTCTACCGAATACTACTTTGAAGACTTCTAAAGCTAAGTACCCGTGGGGACTCTTTCTTGCCTCAGCCGATGTCAGAAAAAGTTAACAATTGTTTAACCTGTGGGAAACAAATACCTCATAAAGATTTCCACTCTTACTGTCTGCCTTGTTTAGGCCCAGCCCACGACGTAGCAGCCTGTTCGGCCTGTGCTTCTTTCAACCGACGAACGCTTAGGCATCGGTCAGAGTTTGCAGAACAGTTTTTCGGTTCTGATTTTGCGTACATTATGCCGTCGGATCCTCCGACTACCCAATCTACCAAAAAACGCAAAGATAAAGACCGACACTCGCGGTCCGCGGTTTCGGCCGAAACCATGGTTAAGCAAATCGAGTGTCTCGGTTTCGGCCGAAACCGAGAAAACTGATCTAAGTACAGCTGAACCTATCCCTACCTCTGAGGCCCCTGCTACAATTCTTGAATCGACCTCAGAAATTTTACCCACTACGGTGGTTGACTTATCAGACACCATCCTCTTGGATGTCTCTACCCCAGCACGTGGTGCTGCTAGGCCTCCAGCAGCCATGTCCATTAAGGCCTTCGCCAGGGCTAAAGCAGCCAAGACTACTAAAACAGTGCCTGTTAAACCCCCCACATCCAGGCCCTCTTCTAGTTCCCAAATGCTTACTTTGGCAGAAGATTTAATTTCTTTAATCAGAGGATCTCAATCTCACCCAGATAGGGCCTCTCAGCCCCCAGAGAAGTGACCTAGGGCAGAGCCCCCTGAGCCAGTGTCCTCTGATGAATCTGCTGATGAATCAGACATAACTGACCAGCCAGAGGCTCCCTTCTCCAATTTTGAAGATTCTGATGCTGAAGAATCCATTCCTGCTGCTTCCCCACCAGAAGAATTCTCCTTTGGGGAAACCTTGCATGCCATGCGAGAACAGTTCCAATGGCAGCAACAGGATTTTTCAGACTCCAGAAAAAGACTTAGGACCTTTCTGCACCTCCCACAGCACAGGCCCTTAGCTATTCCTCCTGTTCTCTCTGTGGTGGATGATGCTTTCAATGATGTTTGCTCCGCTCCAGATTCTTTACCCCAGCCCCTGCCAAACCAGACAGATTTTACAGGGTGCCAGATACTCATCACCACCTTTACAAGGCCCCACTTGCAGACCCAGAAACTATATCCCAGGGTCCCAAGGCAGTAGCCGCGACCATAGCTAAAAACCCTACTCCTTCTGAAAGGGAAGCAAGGTCATTAGACAGATGGGGTAAAAAGGTCTACACTTCAGCTACTCTCTCAGCTAGAGCGTTAAACTGTCAGTTTCACATGATACAATACCAAGAGTTTATGCTTGATCAGTTAACTAAAAAACTAACCAGTGATGAATCTCTTGATAAGAAATATGTATTAGAGATGGTAAATAACATACAACAGGTTAGCAACCATTCCTTAAAATGTGGCTATGATGCACTGGAGGCTTCATTTAGATCAGCCATGACAGGCACAGTGATAAGAAGGCATGCATGGCTAAAGGAACAAGCTTTACCGGATCATGTTAAAGCTAAGCTGCTAGATGCTCCTATGGACAAGACAAGTTTGTTTGGTACACCTGCCCAGCAGGTTATGAAGAAAATGGAAGAAAAGGCAAAATCTGTTCAAACTGTTAAAGATTTCTTGCAGGTTCAACCCCCAAGGTTTAGCAGGAACTGGCCTGCCGAAAATTGGTCCTTTCCTGACTCCACAAAATTTCAAAGGGGCAGGAATAGACGTTCCAGAGGCAGAAACCAATCCAGAGGAGGTGCCTACAGAGGACGACAGTGGCAAGGTAACAACAGAGGCACAGACACAGCCACTGCCACTACATCAGCACAACCACAGTGACTTAACCCTAAATCCGCCTACCAGGGAACAAATAGCAGCTCCTCTAGGCGGAAAGTTAACCTTATTTTCAAGGAACTGGCACTGCATAACAAAAGACAAGTGGATTTTACAAACCATAGATCAAGGTTACCGGTTTCACTTCCACACTTTACCAGTCAAAAGAGGAATGCCAAATCTACCTCCAAATCAAAACAGAGGCTCTACCAGATAATGGAGTTAGCAAACATGAGAGCTGTGGAAAGAGTGCCAACAGCAGAGCAAGGAAAGGGGTTCTACTCCAGACTATTCCTAGTTCCAAGAAAGGAAAAAAGTTGGAGACCAATTCTCGACCTGTCCACCTTAAATACATACATCATTGTCCCAAAATTCAAAATGCTGACCCTACAGCAGCTTCTTCCCATGCTGGGCAAGGAGTCTTGGCTGGTAACTCTAGATCTCAAGGAGGCATACCTGCATGTCCCCATTCGACCAATCTGCAGAAGATATCTCAGATTTCTTGCAGGATCAGAGCACTATCAATTCTCAGCATTGCCCTTTGGCTTATCTACTGCCCAGAGTATTCACAAAATGCCTGGCATCAGTAATCGCCCATTGCAGACTACAGGGAATTCAAATTTACCCATACCTGGACGACTGCCTGCTACAAGGGGACAACAAAAGCAAGCTGACAACAGATTTACAAAGGGTCATTTACTTGCTACAAGCACTGGGATACACAGTCAATTTACAAAAGTCAAGGCTGATACCATCCCAAACAAGGACATTCTTGGGCTGAATTGGACACAGTAAAACAAATGGCATTCCTGACTACAGAAAAACAAAAGAACTTCCTCTTTACTTCTTGGCACTAACAAAACTGAACAAGTTAACAGCAAGAAAAGTACTGCAGGCCTTGGGCTTCATGGCATCATGCATAATCTTGGTTCCATTTGCCAGACTACATATGAGAAAACTACAGTGGTACCTAAAGAATTTATGGTCCCAACACAGACACAGTCTAGAAACAGAAATCCCACTAATTCCATGCTTAAAACAGGAGTTCCTATGGTGGGCTCAGGCATGCCAGTCAAACCCAGGCCTACCCTTTCGCAGATGTCAAGCAAGCCAGACCATCACAACAGACGCTTCAGACCTAGGATGGGGGCCCACATGCTGGACAAATGCGTGCAAGGATTGTGGACACAGGATCAACTTCACCTGCACATCAACCTAAAAGAAATGCTGGCAGTAAAACTGGCAATCCAAAAGTTCAAACCATTTCTCAAGGAGGGCCAGTTGATGATAAGGACAGACAACACCACAGTCATGTGGTACATCAACAAACAGGGAGGCACTCATTCATACCCCCTATGCAGAATGACCTTGGAGCTGTGGACCCTGGCACTCAGCTACAACATCCAGTTACAGGCAATATTTGTACCAGGGAAAGACAATACTCTAGCAGACATATTAAGCAGAACCACTGGATGCCCACGAATGGAAGCTGCACCCGGACATCTTCAAGACCATCTCAAAGAAATGGGGAATGCCACAGATAGACCTATTCGCTTCACCTCTCAATCACCAGCTCAAAAAATTCTGCACAAGGACATTCCACCTACTAGCATGGAAAGTGGATTCGCTCTCCTTCAACTGGAAAGGCCTAACAGCATATGCATTCCCACCTCTTCCTTTGATACACAAGGTACTACTGAAAATCAAGGAAGAACGCCCAAGGATAATCCTGATAGCTCGAACTGGCCAAGACAACACTGGTACCCACTACTGAGGACCATGTCTCGAACAATATGTGGCCAATACCCTGATGCCTTTGATGTTAACTCAGAACAACTACAGCATCATACATCCAAACCTAAAACGCTTGCAACTAACTGCATGGAACATCACATAGCAGCAGCTAATCCAGAACTTTCCCAAAGAGTAAAAGACATTATTCTTGAAGCACGCAGACCTTCAACAAGAAGGAACTATGCTGGAAAATGGAAAAGGTTTGTCATTTGGAGTACAGAAAGAGGAAAAGATGTGTCAAACATAGATATGCCTAACATTCTGGAGTATCTGGCGAACTTCTTCATTCAGGCCTGTCCTACTCCTCCATCAAGATACATGCATCAGCTATTTCAGCAGAATACAGCTTTGATCCACCTGTTTTTCAAGACCTTTGCTCAGGCAGTTCCTCAGAGGAATCAAGAATGTAAAACCTCCAAGGAAACCACCTTTACCAGCTTGGGATTTGAACTTTGTGCTAGAAAAATTGACACTATCACCCTTTGAACCAGCAGCAACAGCAGACCTACAACACCTGTCATGGAAAACTGCTTTCCTACTGGCAATTACTTCAGCAAGGAGGGTTTCAGAACTACAGGCCTTAATGGCAGTGCAACCCTTCCTAATCTTCCACCAAGATAGAGTGTCCATGAGGACTAATCCTACATTTATGCCCAAGGTGGTATCCAGAGTGTCTTTAAACCAGGCAATCCACCTACCTACCTTCTTTCCCAACCCACAAAACAGAGGGGAAAGAATACTGCATACCTTGGATGTACATAGACAGCTACGCTACTACTTGGACAGAACAAAAAATTTCAGAAAGACTGACCAACTTTTGGTAGCCTATGCAACAGGAAGGGAAGGAAAAGCTATTTCCAAACAGACAATCTCCAAATGGATAGGAAATTGCATATGATTCTGTTACTCCTTCCATGGAAAACCAATTCCACAGAACATAAGACCTCATTCAACAAGGGCAACAGCCACTACCACAGCCTTCTTACGAGGAGTGGCAACCAAAGACATTATTGAGGCGGCTACTTGGACCTCCGTGCATACATTTGCCAAGCATTATAATTTGCCTCTATATTCCAGATCCCGAGCAGGGTTTGCCACTGCTGTACTGCAAGGGATCCTAAACACACCATAATCTACTTTTATCCTCCTCCTCTAGTTGGCTATGGTATTCTACCCAGTTGTTATGACTGCAGATGCATCCATGAAGGACATAGTACAGTTTTGTACCTACCATAAATGTAGATGTCCGAACTGGATAGCATCTGCAGTCAGGATTACCCTCCCTCCTTCCCTCTGTGGTACTCCTAGGGTGTTTACCCTCCTAATAGCTAGCTGTTGGGGAGTCTTTATGGTGTATTTGTTTGTATATATGTACATACATGCTTATTGTTGTGTTTACCTCTATCTATTTTGAAACATTGGCATCTATCCAAATTTTAGCCTGCAAGAGGGCTTCTGGCATCTGGGGCAAGAAACACTGAGGAAAATGGCGTCGGCTGATGCTTTTATACCCGAAGACCAACAGAGATGACGTCGGGTGGAGTGCGACATCAGCCGAAGCCGGACCCGGACTTTGGAATCCGGCCGACTGAAGGGCTGCCTGACGACAGGACAACCCAGTTGTTATGACTGCAGATGCTATCCAGTTCGGACATCTACATTTATGGTAGGTACTAAACTGTACTTTCCTACCAGGGATATTCTAGAAGCTGCTACCTGGAGTTCAGTTCATACTTTCACCAAGCACTGTCATTTACCAATTTTCTCTAAATCCAGAGCTGGCTTTGCCACTGCTGTTTTGCAGGGCCTTATAGCTGGTCCTAATGCTGTATAAATCCATCCTCCCAACCATAGCTTTGGGAATCTACCCAAATGTTAATGACTGCAACAGTGAAACATGAAGAACATAGTACAGTTGTGTACACTTACCATAAATGTTCAAGTGTATTCACTGTTGCAGTCCTGGTTACCCTCCCTCCAGCCCCCTGTTTTTTCTCTTACTATGCCTCTCCTTTCTTTTACTACACTTAAAAGCCTTTTTGGTGTATTTGCTTTTGTTTGGAGGTATATTGTTGTGTTTTAAATTATTTATATATTTTGCTCCCCTTTTGGGGGTGCACCTGACGTCTGGGGCAAGAAAAACTGATGTAATGGCGTCGGCTGCATGTTTTATACCCCTGACGACCTGACGTCATGGAAGAAGGGACAGCATCTGACGCAGGACCCAAGACTTTGTTAATCAGGCTGACTGAGGGCAACCTGCCAGCAGATTACCCAAATGTAATGACTGCAACAGTGAATACACTCGAACATCTACATTTATGGTAAGTGTGCACAAGTGTACTTTCTCCCCTTCTCCCTCCCTGCTCCAAAGCAGTCAGTCACCAGAGACACCTCAGGCTTTGCATGAGGAGCAGTTTCAGGAGGATTAAAAGTGCAAGGTGTGTGGGACACCAAGGACAGACTCAAACCACATAAATATAAAAGAGATATTTTCTCTGAGCAAGGCACTCAACTTTCTTAATCATCTTTGGTCCCTGGGACCAGACAGTCATGTGGTACATCAACAAGCAAAGGGGAACCAGGTTGTACCCTCTTTGCACACTAGCCATGTTAGCTTGGGCTACAGCTTCACAGCACAATCTCACTCTACAGACATCTTACCTGTTACAGAGCAAAGTTAAGTGGCATGCAGTCTGGGCAGGACAAGGGTTAGACCCTCATGAATGGAAACTAGATCAGGGAGGTCTTTACAAGATGTTCTTATTGTTTCACTGTTGCAGTCATCACACTTGGGTTATCTGCCTGCAGGTTGGCCTAAGTCGGCTTGAATACTAGCGACTTAGTATTTCTGTGTCAGTTGCTGTCGCTTCAGGACTGATGTAAGGTCGTCAGGGGTAGGGGGTCTTTACAAGTTTTGATCCATCTGTGAGGATGCCTCCTCTCTGAACAATCATCTGGCAAGATTCTGTTCCAGGCTCCATGCAAGAAGTCCTTGAAGACAGAAGACTTTTCCTTTCCTTAGACAGGAATGTTTCTGTATGTTTTTTCACCCTTTCCCCTAATATCTGGTGTCCTTTTGAAGATTTAGAAGAAATCCCCCATGAGCATTATGATGAATCCCTTCTGGCCCAAGCAGCAGTGGATGTTTCATTGTTGCAGTCCTGACATGTGGGATTTTCTGCTGTGGAAGCCCTTGGCCAGCCTGAATACCAGGTAAAGTTTTTCGCTCCTCTTATGGCCATCGAATGCCCTTTCCTGGGGTATAAGTGGAGTCTGCCAACATCATGACCCCAGTTCTTCATGCCATTGGAGCCTAAAGCAGACATCCACTATGTGCGTTGGCCGGTCCACACCAGAGTGAGGTCTTAAGAAAGAAAGCTAAGTACCCCATTGGGGAATTCTTTCCTTTTATTATCTGATGTCAGACAAAGTTAACCGTCTCCTTTGTGGAAAATAAATTCTACACTGATAATTCCACTCCCTTTATGTAATGTGTTTGGGCTGAGATCACAACATCCCTAACTGCTGTTTCTGCACCAGTTTCAGTTCCAGAACTGTTCGGCGTAGGGCAGAAATTTTAGCTAGGTTCATTAGCAAGTCATGTGGTATAGCATCCATTTCTTGTCCTGTCGCTCGTCTTATGTGCATTAAGAAGACGAGGCTTGGATGTTCAATTAGTTTATTGTATACAGACACATCAGGATTGATGGCAGCAACATTTAAACTTAAACTATCTAACTGACTAACTACATACTTGCATGCTCTCACTCTGGCTGCTCACTCAAAATGGCACTCTTACTTGAATGTGCTCAGTACTTATATGCACGTGCTAGATCACTGGAACTCATCTTAAAGGTATATTCCGCTCACACTGATCTACATTTTCCCTCTTTACTGAGCTGTCTCATATAAACAATGACATTTCAATAGGCATACAATTATACAGACACTAATAAGGAAAACAGCAGTCGTGTCCAGGTTGCCGTGTATCTGGAACTAGGTTTCGAGATGCGACTTGATCTCGTGACATAATAGTTAGGACTGGGTTCAGCAACAGGAGCAGTCACTGGGGAATGTTATGCTTGAGGAGTCTCAGGGATTTTCTCAGGAATGGGGATTTCTGACAGATTGTCCTCTGGAACAGGAACATTGGACAAGTCACTCTGAGAACTAGTGTCTTTGTCGCAGGCAAGATGCCGTAACACTGGTTCAGACACTGGTAACAAATGCTTGCGATTTCATCTTAATTCCATTCCTTGGGATTCCACAATGTACAGTCTCTGCTCTTGACACAAACTTTTCAGAAATCCAGTGTGATCAAAACCTTTTGACATCTGCATCTTCACCATCTCCCCTTTTATCAATGAACTGAGTGGTTTGCTGGTTTTATCATAGTATGACATCTGGGACAAACGCTTTTTCAACAGTTGGGCTTTTACTGCTTTGTTGATCTTAGCACATGGAACCAATAAATTACTGCTGATTGGTGATGTGATTCTGGTTTGTCTCGACATAAATCACTGGGCAGGTGAACCAAGATGTTTATCACAAGAACTATTTCTGAGATTTAACAAGTTTAGGAAAACATTGGTATCGTCATGTCTGGATTTCCCTAGCAGCTGTTTTGCACTTGGAACTGCACGTTCAGCCATCTAGTTTGACTGAGGGTATTCTGGACTACTCATAATATGAATAAAGTCCCACACTTCAGCAAATTTCTTAAACTGATGACTAGTGAACTGTGCACCATTGTCAGAGGTAACTCTGTGTGGACTACCATGGAGAGAAAAATGTCACTTCAACTTGGTAATGACAGTACTGGAAGTTAGGTTGGGAAGTAGGTCAATCTCTAACCAATTCAGATAGGAATCTGCTAACACCAAATAATGTTGACCATTCCACTCGTAGATATCTCTGGCTACTGTCGACCAAGGTAGATGTTCATCGTGCATACAGCTGCAGTAATCACAGATGGGTTTTCTGCCGTCAGGCAGGTCCTCGGTTGGCCGAATTCCAAAGTCTAGGTCCGGCGTCTGTTGTTGTCGCTCTCTTTCCTGACGTCAGTGCGACAGGGGTATATAAGACACAGCCGACGCCATTTTCTTCAGTCTTTTTTGCCGCGCGGTGCCCGAAGCAGAAGCAGTTCGCAAGTGCCGGTCGGCCAGCTCCTGAAATTACGAAAAATTGGAAACCAAAGTCTTCTTTAAAGCTAAGTACCCGTTGGGGAAACTTTTCTTGCCTCAGACCGATGTCAGACAAAGTTAACAATTGTATTTCTTGTGGGAAGCAAATACCGCATAAGGATTTCCATTCCCTCTGCATACCTTGTTTAGGCCCAGACCACGACGTCTCGGCCTGTCGCTTTTGCGCTACTTTCAATAAACGCACTATTAAGCGTCAGGCGGAGTTCGCCCAGCACTTTTTTGGTAAAGCCTTTGATTATAAAATGTCGTCGGATACTCCGACTACCGTTTTGTCCAAAAAACGCAAGGACAAAGACCGACACGCGAGGTCCGCGGTCTCCACCAACACCACGCCAAAACCGGCTACACGTGGTCCGGTTCTCAGCGAGACACCTACGCAGCCCCTGACTACCGACCACACTTCTTTGGCGGTGTCCTCTGTAACCGAGACCGCAGGTACCTCGGCCCATACCCAGACTACAACCACCGAAGCCACTGTGAGTGTTGAGCCACCTAATGTGGACAGGTCCACTTCCACCCATGGTGTCTTTAGACCCTCATCTTCCTTCTCCATAAAGGCCTTTACTAAGTCCAAATCAGCCATGCATCCCAAGAGGCCTGTTGCACAGGGCCCATCTCCAGGCCCCATGCCTAAAAAGCAGATGCTAAAAATGGCTGAGGATTTAATTACTCTTATCAGGGGTTCCCAACCCCCTCCAGACAAGAGACCCAGAGTGGAGGAAGCTTCTCCCTCTTCTGACCAGGACTCCATTTTATCAGAACATTCTGATGAAGAGGACCACTCGTACTCCCCTTTTGAAGATTCGGATGCTGAGCAGTCCATTCCTTCTGTATCTCCCCCAGAGGATTTCTCTTTTGGGGAAACCTTGCACACCTTGAGGGAACACTTCCATTGGGAAGGCCAAGACTTTTCTGATTCCAAGAAAAGACTTAGGGAATTTCTTTTGTTACCGCAACACAGACCTCTGGCGATACCTCCTGTCTTGGACATACTTGATGATGTTTACTCGGAGGCTTGCCTAAATCCGGATTCCGTGCCTCCTGCCCCAGTCAAGCCTGATAGGTACTACAGAGTTCCTAACTCTCAACAATTTCTTTACAAAAGCCATAATGCTGACCCTGAAACCTTTTCTCAAGGCCCCAAGGGAATGAAGGCCTCTACTGCTAAGAATCCACTACCTTCCGACAGAGAGTCTAGATCCTTAGAAATGTGGGGAAAAAAGGTATATACCTCGGCCACCCTAGCCATGATGGCCTTAAATTGTCAGTTCCATATGCTTAAATATCAGCAGTTTTTGTTATCACAATTAAGAAATAAAATGTCTCAACCTGAACAACCAGATTTGAAGGAGTTGCAGGATATGATGCATAGTGCAGAACAAGTGGGTAAACACACCTTACAATGTGGCTATGATGCCCTAGAGGCCTCAAGTAGAGCTGCTGTGATAGGATCAGTCATTCGTAGACATGCCTGGCTTAGGGAACAAACCTTGCCTGACCATGTTAAAGCTAAACTACTAGATGCTCCTTTACAAAAGGATGTACTATTTGGTACTAATGCTGAGGAGATACTACGGAAAATGGAAGAAAAAGCTAAATCTATGCAAACTGTCAAAGCTTTTCTACAGGTTCAACCACCACGTTTAGCAGAAATTGGCCTTCAAAAACTGGTCCTTTCCAGCCACGGACAAGCCACAAAGAGGTAGATACAGGCACAAGGGGCAGAGGACAACCTCAAGGATCATATAGAGGCAGACAATGGCAAACTCCAGCACCAAGAGGTGGCGAAGACAGTGCACAACAATACAGGAAACAAACCCAATGACTTCCCCCTTTTCATGCCAAGCAAGTCTCAGCTGACAGCACCCTTGGGAGGAAAGCTGGCATTATTTACAAGAAATTGGCATATTATCACAACAGACAAATGGATCCTGGACATTATAAACAGAGGCTACAGATTTCATTTTCACACTCTTCCAAAAATGAGAGGCATGCCGAACCTGCCACACAATCAAAGGGCAGAGGCTCAAATACAAATTTCAAAGCTTATGGCCATGAAAGCTATTCAAGAGGTACCTACTCACGAACAAGGTCAAGGTTTTTATTCCAAACATTTTCTGGTACCAAGGAAAGGAACCGACTGGAGACCCATTTTGGACTTATCCATCCTAAACACATTTCTACTCGTACCAAAATTCAAGATGCTCACATTACAGCAGCTTCTTCCCATGCTGGGCAAGGAGTTTTGGCTGGTAACATTGGACCTCAAGGAGGCATACCTGCATGTCCCAGTCAGACAAAGCTGCAGAAGATACCTCGGATTTCCTGCAGGTTCAATCCACTATCAATTCTCTGCATTGCCCTTTGGCTTATCTACTGCGCCCAGAGTATTCACGAAATGCCTGGCATCAGTAATTGCCTACTGCAGACTTCAAGGGATACAAATTTACCCTTATTTGGACGACTGTCTGATCCAAGCGGACATCAAGCACATACTTCTGGAACATCTGGCTTATGTAAAACGGTTATTGAATTCTCTGGGATACACAGTCAACAAAGAGAAATCCAGGCTTACACCATCTCAGAAAATAACTTTCCTGGGTGCCAACTTGGACACAAACACCCAGATGGCCTATCTTACGCCAGAAAAACAGGGGCAACTAACTCAGTACTTCAAAATATTAGCAAATTGTACCAGGCTCACTGCAAGGAAAATCCTGCAGGGTCTGGGCTTCATGGCATCTTGCATTCTTTTAATCCCATGTGCAAAGTTGCATGTGAGGAAACTTCAATGGTACCTAAAAAACCTATGGTCTCAACACAGCCACAGTTTGGAAACAATAATACCAATAATCCCATGTTTGCAAAAGGAATTTCTATGGTGGGCCCAAGCATGCCAAACAAACACAGGTCTTCCATTCTGCAAGCCTCAAGCAAATCAAGTCATGACAACAGACGCCTCAGACTACGCCTGGGGGGGCGCACATGACAGACAGGTGCATTCAGGGCAAATGGTCCCAAAAGGAAAAGCACCTTCACATCAATCAAAAAGAAATGCTAGCAGTGATAAATGCAATTACAATTTTCAAGGACCTCCTGCATCCAGGGCAATTATTAAGAACAGACAACACCACAGTAATGTGGTACATAAACAAACAAGGTGGAACACATTCATACCCCCTCTGCAGGCTAGCCATGTCACTTTGGAACTTGGCTCTGGAATGGCAAATCTAACTTCAAGCACAGTACTTGCCAGGATTGGAAAACACGCTGGCAGACAATCTAAGCAGAAATATGACAGACCCACACGAATGGAAGTTGCATCCTCAAGTGTTTACAAAGATAATCCAAGCGTGGGGAAGGCCAGACATAGATCTCTTCGCCTCCCACAGGAATCATCAATTGAAAAAGTTCTGTTCAAGGACCTTTCATCCAAAGGCCTGGAGAGTGGATGCCCTTTCTTTCAGTTGGGCAGCATGGACAGTTTACGCTTTCCCACCTTTGCCTCTTCTGCCCAAGGTGCTCTTGATAGCAAGGGCAGACAGACCGAAGATGATACTGATTACTCCAGACTGGCCAAGACAACACTGGTACCCACTCCTGAGGAGCCTAACACATACTCCTCCCTGGACCCTACCTCTAATGCCTCTTCTACTGACTCAGCACAGCTACAAAACTCTTCACAGTCAGCTGAAAACACTCAATCTGGCTGCATGGAAAATTCCTTAACACCACAACAGATCCTACTCTCCAAGGAGGTGCAGGATGTCATTTTGGAGGCCAGAAGGCCATCTACTAGAAAGGCTTACTCCGCAAAATGGAAACTGTTTTGCGCTTGGAATGAGAAAAAAGGCCAGGATCCAAGAAAACTGAATTTGCCTCAGATATTACAATATCTAGCTGAGCTGTTGAACAGTGGACTTTCATTTTCCTCCATCAAAATTCATGCCTCAGCCATTTCTGCAGAATACAACACTGATCCACCCTTATTCTCTCACCCACTTTTAAGACAGTTCCTCAGAGGAGCTAAGAATATAAGACCTCCAAGGAAACAACCAATACCAGCCTGGGATCTTAACTACATTCTAGAAAAATTAACATTACCTCCCTTTGAACCAGCTGCCTCAACAGATTTCCAATATTTGTCCTGGAAAACAGCTTTCCTTCTGGCCATTACCTCAGCTCGTAGGGTTTCGGAACTACAAGCCCTCATGGCTGTGCAGCCCTTTCTCATCTTCCATCAGGACAGGGTTTCCCTACGAACCAACCCATCATTTATGCCTAAGGTAGTATCCAGGGTAGCTTTAAATCAGGCCATACACTTACCTACCTTTTACCCCAAACCTCAAAACAAAGGGGAAAGGCTGCTACATTCCTTAGACATCCATAGACAGCTACGTTACTATTTGTACAGAACAAAGCCTTTTAGGAAATCAGAACAACTTTTTGTGTCCTATGCTGTAGGAGCTCAAGGGAAGCCAATTTCCAAACAGACAATTTCAAAATGGATAGGCCACTGCATACGGTTTTGTTACTCCTTTCATGGCAAACCTGTTCCTACAGGCATCAGATCTCACTCCACAAGGGCCACAGCTACCTCTACAGCCTTCTTCAGAGGAGTCCCTACCAAAGATATTTTGGAGGCAGCCACTTGGAGTTCTGTGCATACCTTCACAAAACACTACCACCTGCCTTTATACTCCAAAACTAGAGCAGGCTTTGCCACTGCTGTGTTGCAGGGCATTCTGGCTGCTCCCAGTTCCACCTAGTGCTTACCACCCTGTGCGCAGCTTTGGGATTCTACCCATCTGTGATTACTGCAGCTGTATGCACGATGAACATAGTACAGATGTTCATCGTGCATACAGCTGCAGTAATCACAGATGGGTTCTCTGCCATCAGGCGGTCCCTCGGTCGGCCGAATTCCAAAGTCTTGGTCCGGCGTTGGTTGTTGTCGCTTTCTCTTCTGACGTCAGTGAGGCCAGAGTATATAAGACACAGCCGACGCCATGTTCTTCAGTCTTTTTTGCCGCGCGGTGCCCGAAGCAGAAGCAGTTCGCAAGTGCCGGTCGGCCAGCTCCTGAATTACGAAAATTTTGGAAACCGAAGTCTTCATTAAAGCTAAGTACCCTGTTGGGGAAACTTTTCTTGCCTCAGACCGATGTCAGAAAAAGTTAATAATTGTATTTCTTGTGGGAAGCAAATACCGCATAAGGATTTCCATTCCCTCTGCATACCTTGTTTAGGCCCAGACCACGACGTCTCGGGCTGTCGCTTTTGCGCTACCTTCAATAAACGCACTATTAAGCATCGGGCGGAGTTCGCCCAACACTATTTTGGTAAAACTTTCGATTATAAGATGTCGTCGGACACTCCGACTACCGTTTTGTCCAAAAAACGCAAGGAGAAGGACCGACATGCGAGGCCCGCGGTCCCCGCCGACACCACGCCAAAACAGGCTACACGTGGTCCGGTTCTCAGTGAGATGCCTTTGCAGTCCCTGACTACCGACGACACTCCTTTGGCGGTGTCCTCTGTACCCGAGACCGCTGGGACCTCGGCCCTTTCCCAGACTACAACCACTGAAGCCTTTGCTAATGTTGAGCCTACTAATGTGGACATGTCCACCTCCACCCATGGTGTCTTTAGACCCTCATCTTCTTTTTCTATTAAGGCCTTTACTAAATCCAAAGCAGCCAGGCATCCCAAGAGGCCTGTTGCACAGGGTCCATCCCCAGGTCCCATGCCTAAAACACAGATGCTTAAAATGGCTGAGGATTTAATTACTCTTATCAGAGGTTCTCAACCCCCTCCAGACAAGAGGCCCAGAGTGGAGGAAGATTCTCCCTCTTCTGATCAGGGATCCATTTTATCAGAACATTCTGATGTAGAGGAACACTCTTACTCCCCTTTTGAGGATTCAGATGCAGAGCAGTCCATCCCTTCTGTATCCCCTCCTGAGGATTTTTCCTTTGGGGAAACCTTGCACACCCTGAGGGAACACTTCCATTGGGAAGGCCAAGACTTTTCAGATTCTAAGAAAAGACTTAGGGAATTTCTTTTATTACCTCAACACAGACCTCTGGCGATACCCCCTGTTTTGGACATACTTGATGATGTTTATTCGGAGGCTTGCCTTAACCCGGATTCTCTGCCTCCTGCACCAGTCAAACCTGATAGGTACTACAGAGTACCTAACTCTCACCAATTTCTCTTCAAAAGCCATAATGCTGACCCTGAAACCATTTCACAAGGCCCCAAGGGATTGAAGGCCTCCACTGCCAAGAACCCTCTTCCTGCAGAAAGAGAGTCAAGATCTTTAGAAAGGTGGGGAAAAAAGGTATATACCTCGGCCACCCTAGCCATGAGGGCACTAAATTGTCAGTTTCATATGCTTAAATATCATCAGTTCCTGTTATCACAATTAAGGAATAAAATGTCTCAACCTGAACAACCAG
Source organism: Protopterus annectens (assembly GCF_019279795.1). NCBI lineage: Eukaryota > Metazoa > Chordata > Ceratodontiformes > Protopteridae > Protopterus > Protopterus annectens. Next base: position 959,346,741 of record NC_056743.1, on the reverse strand, counting down.
ATTTGAGGGAGTTACAGGATATGATGCATAGTGCAGAGCAAGTGGGTAAACATACTTTACAATGTGGTTATGATGCCCTAGAGGCCTCAAGTAGAGTGGCTGCTACAGGATCAGTCATTCGCAGACATGCCTGGCTCAGAGAACAAAACTTGCCTGATCATGTGAAAGCTAAACTTCTAGATGCGCCTTTACAAAAGGATGTGCTGTTTGGTACTAATGCTGAGGAGATACTACGGAAAATGGAGGAAAAAGCCAAATCTATGCAAACTGTCAAAGCCTTTTTACAGGTCCAACCTCCACGTTTTAGCAGAAATTGGCCTTCAAAAAACTGGTCCTTTCCAGCCACTGACAAGCCCCAAAGAGGTAGATACAGGCGCACAAGGGGCAGAGGGCAATCACAAGGATCATACAGAGGCCGACAATGGCAAACTCCAGCACCAAGAGGTGGCGAGGACAGTGCACAACAATACAGGAAGCAAACCCAATGACTCCCTCATTTCCATGCCAAGCATGTCTCAGCTGGCAGCACCTTTGGGAGGAAAGCTAGCATTATTTGCAGGCAATTGGCATATTGTCACAACAGACAAATGGATCCTGGACATTATAAACAGAGGCTACAAATTTCAATTTCATACTCTTCCAAAAATGAGAGGCATGCCAAACCTGCCACTGAATCAAAGGGCAGAGGCACAACTACAAATTTCAAAGCTCATAAGCATGAGAGCTATTCAAGAGGTACCTACTCACGAACAAGGTCAAGGTTTCTATTCAAGACTTTTTCTGGTACCAAGGAAAGGAACCGACTGGAGACCCATTTTGGACTTATCCATCCTAAACACATTTCTACTCATACCAAAATTCAAGATGCTCACATTACAGCAACTTCTTCCCATGCTGGGCAAGGGGTTTTGGCTGGTAACATTGGACCTCAAGGAGGCATACCTGCATGTCCCAATCAGACAAAGCTGCAGAAGATACCTCAGATTTCTTGCAGGTTCAATCCACTATCAATTCTCTGCATTGCCCTTTGGCTTATCTACTGCGCCCAGAGTATTTACAAAGTGCCTGGCATCAGTGATTGCCTACTGCAGACTTCAAGGGATACAAATTTACCCTTATTTGGATGACTGCCTGATCCAAGCGGACAGCAAGAACATACTTCTGGAACATCTGGCATATGTGACACGGTTAATGCATGCTCTGGGATACACAATCAACCAAGAGAAATCAAGGCTAACACCATCTCAGAAAATAATTTTCCTGGGTGCCAACTTGGACACAAACACCCAGATGGCCTACCTTATGCCAGAAAAACAGGGGCAACTATCTCAGTACTTCAAAATACTAGAAAAAAGAACCAGGCTTACTGCAAGGAAAATCCTGCAGGCTCTGGGATTCATGGCATCTTGCATTCTTTTAATCCCCATGTGCAAAGCTGCATATGAGGAAACTTCAATGGTACCTAAAAAACCTATGGTCTCAACACAGTCACAGTTTGGAAACAATAATACCAATAATCCCATGTTTGCAAAAGGAATTTCTATGGTGGGCCCAAGCATGTCAAGCAAACACAGGCCTCCCATTCTGCAAGCCTCAAGCAAAGCAAGTTATCACAACAGACGCCTCAGATTACGCCTGGGGGGCGCACATGACGGACAGGTGCATCCAGGGCAAATGGTCCCAAAAGGAAAAGCACCTTCACATCAATCAAAAAGAAATGCTAGCAGTAATAAATGCAATTACAGCTTTCAAGGACTTCCTGCATCCAGGACAATTACTAATAAGAACAGACAACACCACAGTAATGTGGTACATAAACAAACAAGGAGGAACACATTCATACCCCTTGTGCAGACTAGCCATGACTCTTTGGAACTTAGCTCTGGAATGGCAAATCGAACTTCAAGCACAGTACCTGCCAGGATTGGAAAACACGCTGGCAGACAATTTAAGCAGAAATATGACAGATCCACACGAATGGAAGTTACATCCTCAGGTGTTTACAGAAATAATCCAAGCGTGGGGAAGGCCAGACATAGATCTTTTTGCCTCCCACAGGAATCATCAATTGGAAAAATTTTGCACAAGGACTTTCCATCCAAAGGCCTGGAGAGTGGACGCCCTTTCATTCAGTTGGACAGCATGGACAGTTTACGCATTTCCACCTCTGCCTCTTCTGCCCAAGGTGCTTTTGAAAGCAAGAGCAGACAGACCGAAGATGATACTGATTGCTCCAGATTGGCCAAGGCAACACTGGTACCCACTGCTGAGGAGCCTAACACATACTCCCCCCTGGTCACTGCCTCTAATGCCTCTTCTACTCACTCAGCACAGCTACAAAACTCTTCACAGTCAGCTGAAAACACTCAATCTCGCTGCATGGAAAATCCCTTAACACCACAACAGACCCTACTCTCCAAGGAGGTGCAGGATGTCATTTTGGAGGCCAGAAGGCCATCTACTAGAAAAGCTTACTCCGCAAAATGGAAGCGGTTTTGTTCTTGGAATGAGAAAAAAGGCCAGGACCCTACAAAACTGAACTTGCCTCAGGTATTACAGTATCTAGCTGAGCTGCTGAACAGTGGACTTTCATTTTCTTCCATAAAAATCCATGCCTCAGCCATTTCTGCAGAATTCAACACGGATCCTCCTTTATTTTCTCACCCACTCTTACGACAGTTCCTCAGAGAGGCTAAGAATATAAGACCACCAAGGAGACAACCAATACCAGCCTGGGATCTTAATTACATACTAGAAAAGTTAACATTGCCTCCTTTTGAACCAGCTGCCTCAACAGATTTGCAATATTTGTCCTGGAAAACTGCCTTCCTTCTGGCTATCACTTCAGCTCGTAGAGTTTCGGAACTACAGGCCCTCATGGCGGTGCAGCCCTTCCTCATTTTCCATCAGGACAGGGTTGCCCTTCGTACCAACCCATCATTTATGCCTAAAGTGGTTTCCAGGGTAGCTTTAAATCAAGCCATACACCTTTCTACCTTTTACCCCAATCCTCAAAACAAAGGGGAAAGGCTACTACATTCTTTAGACATCCATAGGCAGCTACGTTACTATTTGGACAGAACAAAGTCCTTCAGGAAAACAGAACAACTCTTTGTGTCCTATGCTGTAGGGGCTCAAGGGAAGCCAGTTTCCAAGCAGACTATTTCAAAGTGGATAGGCCACTGCATAATGCTTTTGTTATTCCTATCATGGGAAATCTGTTCCTACAGGTATCAGATCTCACTCCACCAGGGCCACAGCTACCTCTACAGCCTTCCTCAGAGGAGTTCCTACCAAAGATATTTTGGAAGCAGCCACTTGGAGTTCTGTACATACCTTCACAAAACACTACCACCTGCCTTTATATTCCAGAACAAGAGCAGGCTTTGCCACTGCTGTTTTGCAGGGCATTCTGGCTCAACCCAGTTCCTCCTAGTACCTACCACCCTGTGCTTAGCTTTGGGACTCTACCCATCTGTGATTACTGCAACTGTATGCACGATGAACATAGTACAGTTTTGTACCTACCATAAATGTAGATGTTCGAGTGCTAATACAGCTGCAGTACTGGTTTCCCTCCCTCCTTCCCCACTTGGTAAAGGCATAGGGCCTAACAACCCCTTCATACAACTTGACTGGGTTATCCTTCTTTGGTTTATTTGCTTGCAACCACTTATTTTGGATTATATTGCATTACTTGTATGTATACATATAAGCATAGTTTATGTATTGCCTTCCTTCTGGGGGCACCTGACATCTGGGGCAAGAAAGACTGAAGAACATGGCGTCGGCTGTGTCTTATATACTCTGGCCTCACTGACGTCAGAAGAGAAAGCGACAACAACCGACGCCGGACCAAGACTTTGGAATTCGACCGACCGAGGGACCGCCTGACGGCAGAGAACCCATCTGTGATTACTGCAGCTGTATTAGCACTCGAACATCTACATTTATGGTAGGTACAAAACTGTACTTTTTGTACCTACCATAAATGTAGATGTTTGAGTGCTAATACAGCTGCAGTACAGGTTTCCCTCCCTCCTTCCGCTCTTGGTAAAGGCCTAGTGGCTAACACCTCCTCATACAACCTGATTGGGTTATCCTTCTATGGTGTATTTGCTTGCAACTACTGATTTTTGATTATATTGTATTGCTTGACTCTATATATATATATATATATATATATATATATATATATATATATATATAATTTATGTATTGCCTTCCTTCTGGGGGCACCTGACATCTGGGGCAAGAAAGACTGAAGAAAATGGTGTCGGCTGTGTCTTATATACCCCTGTCGCACTGACGTCAGGAAAGAGAGCGACAACAACCGACGCCGGACCTAGACTTTGGAATTCGGCCGACCGAGGACCCACATGACGGCAGAAAACCCATCTGTGATTACTGCAGCTGTATTAGCACTCGAACATCTACATTTATGGTAGGTACAAAACTGTACTTTCAGGAATCTGGCTTAACTGAAGTGGTTCTTTTTGTTGATGTGGCTTTGTACTATTACATAATGAACAAGATGAAATTACTTTCTCGATATCTCTTGACTTCGAAGGCCAAAATACTAGACCTTTCCCTTCTTATGGTAGAAGCAGTTCCTGGGTGGCCACGATCCAAGATCTTAATATACTGCTGTTGCAAGGACTTTGGAGGAATCACTTTAGGACTTTTCGTGATGATACCATTGTCTGACAAAATCTCATCTCTGTATGGAAAATAAGGTTGCACTTCTACTGGTAAACAAGATTGCTTTGAAGGCCATCCTGGACTGATAAAGAGGTTTAGCTTCTGAAAAATTGGATCTGAAGCTGTATGAGTTCTGAGCTCATCAAGATGTGTGGAAGAAAAATTTCTCACTTCCATGACCTCAAACTCAAGTTGCTCATTGATGTTCATCGTGTTTCACTGTTGCAGTCATCACTGTAGGGTTCTTCCTGCCGGCAGGCAGCCCTCGGTCGGCCAGAATCCCAAAGTCTGGGTCCGGCGTCGGCTGTTCAGTCATGCTCCCTGACGTCAGAGCGCCAGGAGTACAAAACTGCCAGCCGACGCCATGTTCTCCAGTCTTTCTTGCCGTGTGGTGGAAGCAGTTCGCAAGTGCCGGTCGGCTGACTCTTGAAATTTTTTCGTGCTTCAGTCCGAAGACTTACTTCTTCTTCTCAAAGCTAAGTACCCCATTGGGGAAACTTTTTTCTTGCTCCAGTCCGATGTCAGAAAAAGTTAATAATTGTATTTCTTGTGGGAAGCAAATACCTCATAAGGATTTCTACTCTTACTGTATTTCTTGTTTAGGCCCTGACCATGATGTAGCTAGTTGTTGGTTTTGTGCTAGATTTAACCAACGTACTATTAAGCGGAGGTATGATTTTGCTTTTCACTACTTTGGCAGGCGATTTAACTATAAAATGTCGTCGGACACGCTTCCGACTACAGGAGTTCACAAACGACGCAAGGATAAAGACAGGCCTCCGAGGTCCAAATCAGACAACGGTTTACAAGCAGAGCCAGCTACGGGTTCGGCTGTCGTCAGTGAGGAGCTTTTGCAGCCCCTGTCGTCGGCCATTTCAGAACCGATTGCCGAAACGGACTCCCACGAGGAGCCAACTAGGCCTTTGAGTACTCCAGCTGCAGGATCTTCGGACAATGCTCCCTCGGATGGGTCCAGAGCCGCTGTGCAGGTACCGGCTTCCGAGTGGGTTTTCAGGCCTACACAGCTTCTGATAAAGGCAAAGCCAAAGACAAAGGCAAAGACTCCTTCTAAATCAAAGACACCAGCCCAGGCCTCTTCTGATTCGGGACCCAAATCTCAGAAACAGCTGCTTAAAATGGCGGAGGACTTACTAACCATGATTAGGGGTTCACATCCCCCTCCAGACAAAAGGCCAAGGCAAGAATTGGATTATGAATCCTCTGATCAGGCATCTATTTCTTCAGTGTCTTCCTCTGAACAGGAATATACTTTCCCTCCTTATGAGGATTCTGATGCTGAGGAATCCATTCCATCAGCTTCTCCCCCTGAGGATTTTTCTTTTGGGGAAACTTTACATGACATGAGGGAACATTTTCACTGGGAAGGACAGGAGTACTCTGAATCTAAGAGAAGGCTTAGGGATTTCCTTCTTCTTCCCCAACATAGACCCCTGGCTATTCCTCCTATTTTGGATATTGTGGATGATGCCTTTTCTAAGGCTAAGTTAACTCCTGACTCCTTTCCTCCAGCCCCTGCTAAGCCCGACAGATACTACAGGATCCCTGACTCCCACCAGTTCCTTTTCAAAAATCCTGCTGCTGATCCAGAAACCATTTCTCAGGGTCCTAATGGTGTTAAGGCCGCCTCTGCTAAACACCCTATTCCGACAGATAAGGATTCTAGAGCTTTGGAGAGATGGGGCAAAAAAGTGTACACTTCTGCTACTTTATCTATTAGGGCTTTAAATTGTCAGTTTCATATGCTAAAATGTCAGCAATTCCTGCTGTCTGTTATGAAACAAAAGCTAAGTACCATTTCTGCATGTGCAGATAATAAGGAATTACACAATTTGATGCATGCTACTGAGCAAGTGGGGAAGCATGGCTTACACTGTGGTTTTGATGCCTTGAAGGCTTCATGCAGGGCGGCTGCCACTGGCACAGTCATTAGAAGGCATGCTTGGTTAAAGGAACAAAACTTATCTGATCAAGTGAAAGCAAAGTTACTGGATGCTCCTGTTCAGCATAATGTTTTGTTTGGGTCTAAGGCTGAAGAGGTGATAAAGAAAATGGAGGATAAGGCAAAATCCATGCAAACGGTTAAGGATTTCTTACAAGTTCAGCCCCCAAGATTTAGCAGGAATTGGCCAATTAAAAATTGGTCCTTTCCCAGCTCGGACCGGCCTCAGAGGGGTAGATATAGGCGCTCCAGAGGGAGGGCCCAAGCACAGACCTCTTACAGACCTAGACAGTGGAGTGCTTCCACCCCCAGGGGTGGAGAGGACAGACCTCAATCTTCTAGAAAACAGGCTCAATGACTCCCCCTGCATGGCTCCAGAAACTTCTCTCCTGGAAGCCCCTCTAGGAGGAAAACTCTCTCTTTTTCAACAAAATTGGACTTGCATAACCCAAGACAAGTGGGTTCTGGGTGTAGTTTCAAGAGGTTACAAATTCCACTTTCATACCTTGCCAAGACCAAACGGATGGCCAGACCTGCCAAAACACCAATGGGCAGAGGCATTAAACCAGGTGGGATCCCTCATGGCTATGAGGGCCATAGAACTGGTTCCACAATCAGAGACTGGGCAAGGCTTTTACTCAAGACTCTTTCTAGTTCCCAGAAAACAAAATTCATTGAGACCCATCCTGGATCTGTCAGTCTTAAGTACTTTCCTGGAGATACCAAAGTTCAAGATGCTTACTCTGCAGCAGCTCCTACCAATGTTGAGCAAAAATGCATGGATGGTGACATTGGATTTAAAGGAGTCTTACCTACACATCCCTATCAGACAGGAGTGCAGACAATACCTCAGGTTCAAGGCCGGCTCGAAACATTACCAATTCTCTGCGCTGCCCTTTGGCTTGTCTACTGCGCCCAGGGTCTTCACCAAGTGCCTGGCACCAGTAGTAACTTATTGCAGACTCAAGGGAATTCAAATTTACCCTTATCTGGACGACTGCCTTATTCAAGCAGACAGCAAGGAGGTCTTACTCCAGCACCTGTAATTTGTTCAAAATCTACTCAAGTACCTGGGATTCACTGTGAACATAAAAAAGTCAAATTTGACACCCACACAACAGATAACTTTTCTGGGTGCTCCTCTAAACGCAACAACCCAGAATGCATTCCTGACTTCCGAAAAACAACTACAGCTGGCTTCAACTTTCGAAACCTTGGCGTTAATGTCTCAGCTAACTGCAAGGAAATTCCTGCAGGCTTTGGGTTACATGGCCTCCTGCATCCTTCTCATACCAAATGCAAGACTACATATGAGAAAAATACAGTGGTACCTAAAAAGTGTATGGTCCCAGCATTGCCACAGTCTAGACACACAGATTGCTGTCTTGCCTTGCCTACAAAAGGAATTCCATTGGTGGACCATGGCATGTCTTCACAACAAAGGGAAAGCCTTCAGTCTGCCTCCAGCCAGCCAAGTGTTAACCACAGACACTTCGGATTACGCATAGGGAGCACACTTGCAGGGGAAAGGCCTGCAAGGTTTTTGGACAGAGGATCAGAAGCACCTACATATCAATTTAAAGGAGATGTTAGCTGTACAGAATGCCCTCTTGGCTTTCAGGGATTTTCTACAGCCAGGACAACTACTGATACGGACAGACAACACCACAGTTATGTGGTACATAAACAAGCAAGGGGGTTCACACTCCTACCCCCTTTGCAGACTAGCCATGACTCTGTGGAACACAGCTCTAGCTTGCAAAGTGGATCTACAAGCTCAGTTCCTGCCAGGGAAACAAAATATTCTGGCAGACAGCCAGAGCAGGAACCTGTCAGACCCACACGAGTGGATGCTAGACACCCAAATATTCAAGATGATTACAGAAGCCTGGGGCTGCCCAGACATAGATCTATTTGCATCCCCCCTCAACCACCAGTTATAGATTTTTTGCACAAGGACATTTCACAAACTAGCATGGAAAGTGGATGCTCTCTCATTCAATTGGAGAAACCTCTCGGGGTATGCTTTTCCTCCACTACCTCTTCTTCCACGGGTGTTATTAAAGATCAAGCAGGACAAACCCAAGATGATTTTACTGGCCCCAAATTGGCCTCGTCAATTTTGGTACTCAACACTGATGAATCTATCCCAGGAGCCTCCTTGGATTCTACCTCGGATTCCAAATCTTTTGTCCCAACACCAGGGCCAGGTTCTGCACTCTCATGTCAAAACTCTCAGCCCGGCAGCCTGGCATATTCAGGGTCTATGATTAATCCTACCCTTCCCAAACAGGTCATGGATGTCATCTTAGAAGCCAGACGGCCTAGCACTAGAAAATCTTATGCAGGTAAATGGAAGAGATTTTGCACCTGGATGCATGCTCAGGATTCAGATCCTCTCATTCCTAATATTCCATTGATTTTACATTACCTGACAGACATGCTACATAAGGGTTTATCCTTCTCCATAAAAAAACATGCCTCAGCTATCTCTGCACATTACAATACAGATCCTCCAATCTTTTCGCATCCACTTCTGAAACAATATCTCAGAGGAGCAAAGAATTTAAGGCCCCCTAGGACACCACCCATACATGCCTGGGACCTCAACTATGTTCTGGAAAAACTCACTCTGCCTCCTTTTGAGCCTGCTGCCACATCTGATGTTAAGTATTTATCATGGGAGACTGCTATCCTACTGGCTTTGACCTCAGCCAGGAGAGTCTCGGAGTTACAAGCACTCATGGCTGTGGAACCTTGTATTAATTTTCACCAAGACAGGGCGTCTTTAAGGACTAATCCTACTTTCATGCCTAAAGTGGTTTCCAAAGTGGCTTTAAATCAAACTATTCACCTGCCAACTTTTTCCACTAATCCACAAAATAAGGGGGAAGGGATCTTGCATTCCTTGGATGTACACAGGCAACTTCGCTTTTACCTGGACAGAACCAAGGATATCAGGAAAACAGAGCAATTGTTTGATGTCCTTCAAGGATGCATCTGCAGTCTTTACAAATGGGTTGTCCTGTTGTCAGGCAGCCCTTCGGTCGGCCGGATTCCAAAGTCTGGGTCTGGCTTCGGCTGGTGTCGCACTTCACCCGACATCATTGCGGCAGTTATTCGGGTATAAAGGCATCAGCCGACGCCATTTTCCTCAGTCGTTCTTGCCGCGTGGCGCCCGAAGCAGAAGCTGTTCGCAAGTGCCGGTCGGTCAGATCCAGAGATTACTACTACCGAATACTACTTCGAAGACTTCTATAAAGCTAAGATCCCCGTTGGGGACTCTTTCTTGCCTCAGCCGATGTCAGAGAAAGTTAATAATTGTTTATCTTGTGGGAAACAAATACCTCATAAGGATTTCCACTCTTATTGCATACATTGTTTAGGCCCAGACCACGACGTAGCAGCTTGTCTAGCCTGTGCTTCTTTTAACCGGCGGACGCTTACACGTCGCTCGGACTTTGCTGAACAGATTTTCGGCTCAGATTTTGCCTACATTATGCCGTCGGATCATCCGACTACGCAAATAACCAAGAAACGCAAAGAAAAGGACCGACACTCGCGGTCCGCGGTTTCGGCTGAAACCACGGTTAAGCAAACCACGAGTGTCTCGGTTTCGGCCGAAACCGAGCAAGCGGTTCTTTCTTCAGCCGATAACTTGCCTTCTACCGAGGCCTCTTCTATCATGGTAGAAACGGCTTCTGAAATCCAACCTTCTGTTGCGATTTCACAGGATTTATCAGACACCATTCCCCTAGATATTTCTACCCCTGCACGTGGAGCTGCTAGGCCTCCTCCAGCTATGCCTATTAAGGCCTTTGCCAGGGCTAAGGCAGCCAAAGCATCAAAACCTGTGCCTGCCAAGCCCCCCTCTCACAGGCCCAGACCAGCTCCCATATGCTTTCTTTGGCAGAGGATCTCATCTCTTTAATTCGTGGAGTCCAGCCACATCCAGACAGGGCCTCTCTCCCTCCTCCAGAAAAAAGGCCTAGAGCAGAGCCCCCTGAGCCAGTAGCCACGGATGATTCCTCTGATGATTCAGATCATACAGACCCTCCTGAGGCTTCTTATTCTCCTTACGAAGACTCTGATGCTGAGGAGTCCATCCCTTCAGCCTCTCCTCCTGAGGAATTTTCCTTTGGGGAAACCTTGCATGCTATGAGGGAACAATTTCAGTGGCAGGGCCAAGATTTCTCAGACTCTAGGAAAAGGCTTAGGACCTTTCTACACTTGCCACAGCATAGGCCTTTAGCTATACCTCCAGTCCTATCTGTTGTTGATGATGCATTTAATGATGTTTGCACTGCTCCTGATACTTTACCTCCGGCTCCTGCTAAGCCCGATAGGTACTACAGGGTCCCAGACACTCATCACCACTTATATAAGGCTCCTTTTGCAGACCCCGAGACTATCTCCCAGGGCCCTAAAGCTGTAGCAGCTACTTCTTCTAAAAAACCCCTCCCCTCGGAAAGGGATTCCAGGTCCTTAGAGAGATGGGGTAAAAAAGTTTACACCTCTGCTACTTTGTCAGCTAGAGCTTTGAACTGCCAATTTCATATGATTCAATATCAAGAGTTTATGCTTGACCAGTTGACTACAAAGCTGTCCTCAGAAGAATCTATAGATAAAAAGTATGTTCAAGAAATGTTACATAACATACAGCAGGTTAGTAACCATTCTTTAAAATGTGGCTATGATGCACTGGAGGCTTCCTTTAGATCAGCCATGACTGGCACAGTTATCAGGAGGCATGCATGGTTGAAAGAACAGGCATTACCAGACCATGTCAAATCTAAGCTTTTGGATGCACCTATGGACAAGGTCAATTTATTTGGTGCCCCCGCACAGCAGGTACTAAAAAAGATGGAAGAGAAAGCAAAATCTGTGCAAACAGTGAAAGATTTCTTACAAGTTCAACCTCCAAGGTTTAGCAGGAACTGGCCCTCCAAGAATTGGTCCTTTCCGGACTCCACTAAAGCACAAAGAGGCAGGAATAGGCGCTCTAGAGGCAGAAACCAATCCAGAGGTGCCTACAGGGGTCGCCAGTGGCAGGGCAACAACCAACGAGGCACGGATACAGCCACCACCACTACAATAACTCAATCACAGTGACTTGGCGGTGGCACCGCCTACCAGGGAACAACTAGAAGCACCCTTAGGCGGAAAGCTAACATTATTTTCAAGAAACTGGCACTGCATTACAAGAGAAAAATGGATTTTGCAGACTATAGACAAAGGTTACAGGTTCCATTTCCATACACTACCAGGAAAGAGAGGAATGCCAAACCTACCACCTTCTCAAAGGGCAGAAGCTCTAAAACAAATATCTCAATTATTAAGAATGAGAGCTGTGGAAAAGGTACCATTTATGGAGCAAGGGAAGGGATTTTACTCCAGGCTCTTTCTGGTACCAAGAAAAGAAAACAAATGGGAGACCTATTCTAGACCTGTCCGCTTTGAACACATTCCTCATTGTCCCAAAATTCAAAATGCTGACCCTACAGCAGCTTCTTCCCATGCTGGGCAAGGAGTCTTGGCTGGTAACTCTAGATCTCAAGGAGGCATACCTGCACGTCCCCATAAGACCAATTTGCAGAAGATACCTCAGATTTCTTGCAAGATCAGAGCATTATCAATTCTCAGCATTGCCCTTTGGCTTATCTACTGCGCCCAGAGTGTTCACGAAATGCCTGGCATCAGTAATCGCTCATTGCAGACTTCAGGGAATTCAAATCTATCCCTACCTGGACGACTGCCTGATACAAGCGGACAACAAAAACAAACTCACAGAAGATTTACAAAGAGTCATATACCTGCTGCAAGCCCTGGGATATACAGTCAATACAAAAAAGTCAAGGCTGATTCCATCCCAAAGAATAACCTTTCTGGGTGCAGAACTGGACACATCAAAACAAATGGCATTTCTAACTGCAGAAAAGAAAGAGCAACTTCCTGTCTACTTCTTGGCATTAACAAAGCAGAGCCATCTAACTGCAAGAAAAGTGCTACAAGCTCTAGGCTTCATGGCATCCTGCATAATACTGGTACCTCATGCCAGGCTGCATATGAGAAAGCTACAGTGGTACCTAAAGAATTTGTGGTCTCAGCACAAGCACAGCCTAGAAACCAAAATTCCGATGATCCCATGCCTGAAGCAAGAGTTCTTATGGTGGGCTCAGGCCTGTCAATCCAACACAGGACTGCCCTTCTGCAAAAGTCAACCAAGACAAACCATCACGACAGATGCCTCAGACCTCGGTTGGGGGGCACACATGATGGGCAAGTGTTTTCAAGGCCTATGGACTCAAGACCAACTGCATCTGCACATAAATCTAAAAGAAATGATGGCAGTAAAATTGGCAATCCAGGCATTCAGACCTTTTCTCCAAGAAGGCCAGTTGATGATAAGGACAGACAACACCACAGTTATGTGGTACATCAACAAACAGGGAGGCACACACTCATACCCTCTGTGCCGGTTGGCACTGGACCTATGGAATGTGGCTCTGAGCTACAACATTCAGTTACAGGCAATTTATGTACCAGGGAAGGAAAACATTCTGGCAGACATATTAAACAGAACTACAACAGATGCCCACGAATGGATGCTGCATCCGGACATCTTCAAAACCATCACAAGAGAATGGGGATTACCACAAATAGACTTGTTTGCATCCCCTTTCAATCACCAGTTGAAGAAATTCTGCACAAGGACTTACCACCCACTTGCTTGGAAGGTGGACTCCCTATCCTTCAGTTGGAAAAGCCTGACAGCATACGCATTCCCACCACTACCTTTGATGCACAAGGTGCTTCTCAAGATCAAAGAGGGACATCCGAGGATCATTCTTATAGCCCCAGACTGGCCAAGACAACATTGGTATCCACTTCTGAGGAGCATGTCCCGGGGACAAATATGGACACTGCCCCTGATCCCATTACTGCTGACACAGAACAACTACAACATTCTGCATCCAAACTTAAAAACTCTGCAGCTAACTGCCTGGAACATTACATAACAGCAATTAACCCAAATTTATCCCAAAGGGTTAAAGACATAATCCTGGAGGCTCGTAGACCTTCAACAAGAAAGAATTATGCAGCAAAATGGAAAAGATATCTCATCTGGAGTGCTGCAAAGGGGCAAGATGTGAAACTGGTGAACATAGCCAACATCCTGGAGTACTTGGCGGAGCTCTTCCATACAGGCCTGTCCTACTCCTCCATCAAGATACATGCATCAGTTATTTCAGCAGAGTACAGCTTGGATCCTCCTGTCTTCTCGCATCCTCTGCTCAGACAGTTTCTGAGAGGAATCAAAAATGTAAAACCTCCCAGGAAACCTCCATTGCCCGCATGGGACTTGAACTTTGTGCTAGAAAAACTGACTCTTCCCCCTTTCGAACCAGCAGCAACAGCAGAATTACAATACTTATCCTGGAAGACTGCTTTCCTGCTGGCAATAACTTCAGCAAGAAGGGTCTCTGAACTACAGGCATTAATGGCAGTGCAACCCTTCCTAATCTTCCATCAAGATAGAGTATCCATGAGAACAAATCCTACATTTATGCCTAAGGTGGTATCCAGAGTATCTTTAAATCAGGCTATCCACCTACCTACATTCTTCCCCAACCCACAGAACAGGGGAGAGAGGCTCTTGCATACCTTGGATGTACACAGACAGTTACGCTACTACCTGGACAGGACAAAAAATAATAGAAAAACTGACCAGCTTCTGGTAGCATACGCAGCAGGAAAGGAAGGAAAACCAATTTCTAAACAGACAATCTCCAAATGGATAGGAAATTGCATTAGATTTTGTTACTCCTACCATGGAAAGAAAACTCCAGAGAACATCAGGCCTCACTCCACAAGGGCTACAGCCACTACCACAGCTTTCTTACGAGGAGTGGCTACCAAGGACATTATAGAGGCTGCTACTTGGACCTCCGTGCATACATTTGCCAAGCATTATAACTTACCTCTATACTCTAGATCCCGTGCTGGCTTTGCCACTGCTGTTTTGCAAGGGATCCTAACTACACCATAATCTCTACTCATTTCCTCCTCCCCTAGTTTAGCTATGGTATTCTACCCATTTGTAAAGACTGCAGATGCATCCTTGAAGGACATAGTACAGTTTTGTACCTACCATAAATGTAGATGTCCGAGAGGAATGCATCTACAGTCAGGATTACCCACCCTCCTTCCCCTCTGAGGTACTTCTAGGGTATTTGCCAATCTTCAGCTAGCTTGGGGGGGATCTATTATGGTGTATTTGTTTGTATATATGTACATGCATGCTTATTTATGTGTTTGCTCTCTACTATTTGGAAACTTTGGCATTTATCCAAATTTAGCCATCCAAGAGGGCACCTGGCATCTGGGGCAAGAAACACTGAGGAAAATGGCGTCGGCTGATGCCTTTATACCCGAATAACTGCCGCAATGACGTTGGGTGAAGTGCGACACCAGCCGAAGCCAGACCCAGACTTTGGAATCCGGCCGACCGAAGGGCTGCCTGACGACAGGACAACCCATTTGTAAAGACTGCAGATGCATTCCTCTCGGACATCTACATTTATGGTAGGTACAAAACTGTACTTTTCTTATGCAACAAATTCCCAAGGCAAAGCTATTTCAAAACAGACCATTTCAAAATGGTTTGCTCATTGAATCAGATTTTGTTACTCTCATCATGGAAAGCAAATCCCAGGAAAAATTAGGACTCACTCTACCAGAGCTGCTGCTACTTCAGCTGCCTTTCTCAGGGGAGTACCTACCAAAGATATTTTGGAAGCTGCAACTTGGAGTTCAGTGCATACTTTCTCTAAGCACTATAATCTCCCTCTTTACTCTAAGTCTAGGGCAGGCTTTGCTTCTGCAGTCTTGCAGGGCCTTCTAGCCGCCCCTTCTACTCTATAACCACCACCCTTTATCTCAGCTTTGGGATTCAACCCTACAGTGATGACTGCAACAGTGAAACACGAACATAGTACAGTTGTGTACACTTACCATAAATGTAGATGTTCGAGTGTCTTCACTATTGCAGTCTGGGTTACCCACCCTCCTGTCCCCTCTTATACTTTCATTAGTGTGGTTTCCTACTTCACCCTTCTTCTGAGGTGTATTTGCTACAGGGTATGGGGTTTGTTGTATGTTACATTTTTGTTTTACTACTAGCCTTCATTTTTGGGCACCTGACACCTGGGGCAAGAAAAACTGGAGAACATGGCGTCGGCTGGCAGCTTTGTACTCCTGGCTCTCTGACGTCAGGGAGCATGACTGAACAGCCGACGCCGGACCCAGACTTTGGGATTCTGGCCGACCGAGGGCTGCCTGCCCGCAGGAAGAACCCTACAGTTGTGACTGCAACAGTGAAGACACTCGAACATCTACATTTATGGTAAGTGTACACAACTGTACTTTATGCTGTTCTGTGATTTTACTGGGTGATCTGGATAAGGTATCAGTAAGATAAAGAAGTTTGCCTTTTGTGTAAACAAAATTGAAATTGTACTTCTGCAATTCGAACATCATTCATAGCAATCTGGCAGGAGCTATATGCATAGGCTTTCTCAAAATAGTAACGAAAGGTTGGTCAGTTTCAGTCTGGATAGATTGACCATAAATATAATCATGAAACCTCGAACATGCAACACAATTGCCAAAAGCTCTTTCTCAGTCTGGGCATACTGCATCTCAGTTTGGGTAAGAATTCTCGAAGCATAGTCTACTGGTCTACCCTCTTGAAGAATGACTGCACCCAGACCAAACTTAGAAGCATCACAGGAAAGAGTAACTGGTTTGTGAATATCATAGTAGCTGAGAGAGGGTGGACTAGCAATTTTCTGTTTCAGTATATCGAATACTCTTTGGTGCTGTTCTGACCATGTCCAAATTACATCTTTGTGTGTCAGCTCTCTTAGCGTTGCTGAAAATTGGCTTAAGTCTGGAATGAACTTGCCTAGATAGTTGACCATGCCATGAAAATGTTGTAGGGCTTGTACATTGCCTGGAGCTGGCATCTCCAGAATTGCTGTTTGCTTGGAAGAATCTGGTCCTAAGACCAAACTGCTAAACAAGTGACCAACATAGGTTACTTCCTCTAGCCTGAATTTGAACCTCTGTGGATTCAACTTAAGATTCACTTCATGTGCTCTTTCCAGAACTTTCTTGTGGTGTCTGTCATGTTTGACTTCACTTTTACTAGAATACCTTTTACTAGAATACCATCTACTATAATAGCACATGGATAGCCAGAAAATAAATTGCTCCAACGCACGCTGAAAGACTTCACTGGCTGAATTTATTCCAAATGGCATTCTCAGAAATCTGTATCTTCCAACTGGCGTACCGAATGTGGTTAAAAATGAAGATTTTCAGTCAAGCAAAATTTGCCAATATGAACTCTTTGCATGTAAGACAGAAAAACAGTGATGTTTGGCATGAGGGCAGTGACTTCTTCGACTGTACGCATTGGATGATGAGGCCTTTTTAATGCTTTGTTCATATCTCTTGGGTCAGTACATATTCTGATATCATTTGACCTTTTCTTATGAGCTACCACCATGGAGGATACCCATTCAGTGTGTTCTACTGGACAAGTTACTCCTAACTGCACCATTCTGTCTAGCTTGGCTTTGACTCTGCTCTGCATAACTACTGGAACCTTCTGTGCTGGTCTGACAACTGGGGTGACCTCTGGGTCTAACTTCATGGAATACACAACTGGTAGTTTGCCTAGTTTGTCTGCAAAAATATCAGCATACTCAGAAAAAATAGTCTGGGGAAATTTGAGCTGTTGTCATGAAGGCTTGCATGGTGGCTCTCTTCATTAAGTGAAATCAGTCTCATTTTCAAACTGTCTCTGAGGCCTAATAATAATGGCATGTGTCTCAAGTACGAAAAACTGCAAGTCATAGCTGTTCCCAGCAGAATAACATGAAAGCACTACTGAGCCCTCAGTTTGAATCTCTTCACCACCATAAGCAACAAGCTTCGCACACTTTGTTAAATCGAGTTGTTCTGTAGCTTATATTCTAGCAAACATTTCTGATGCTATAACATTGCACTTTGAGCCAGTAATTACTTTAAGCTCTACGGGACTCTCATAAATCCAAACAGTAGAAAAGATTTTTGTTCTTTGCCCACAAATCTACGGCATTGATTGTTTCAACAAGCACAGACACCATCAACATAAAAAGTAGGGTCACAGCTTTCTAATTCATCAGCTTGCCTCTTGGAATGCCTTCTTTTAATAAAAGAATGTGCCTTATTTGATTTGCAAAACCTTTTGAAATGATTCCATTTATTGCAAGAATGGCACTGCTGACCAAAAGCTAAGCACTTTTCTCTTTTGGGTTCATGATTACTACCACAGTGGTGACGGTTGACTATAATGCTAGGTGGGGGGGGACATGTTTTGACTTTGCTCACTCACCCTTATGCTTAACTGAGCATGTGCTGGAATTTGCTGGAAAGAATCTGGTTTCCCAGGGGTTGTTACAGGACCTTCCATAGCTGCCATGTGCTTGGAACTGCTTCTTGTAACCATGTGCTGCATACCATCAACATGAGCTTTGTCACTGTGCCTTCCACAACTATTTTCATTTGTAAGCATACTTGTTTTCTTTTCTGTAAGCTTGTATATCTGAAAAATCTCAATGGCCTTATTTAAAGTTAAATCACTGTCATGAAGCAAAATCTTTCTATGTCATTGTTAATACCACACATGCCTGTCCTTCATCATCTCATTTCTTAAATCACCAAATCTGCATGTTTTAACCTTATTTCTCAAGTCAGTTATATATGCAGCAAAAGTTTCACCAGGCTTTTGATCCGCTGTGTAAAATAAGTGCCTTTTCATTGTAACATTTGTTTGGGGGTTACACATTTATGTTTGAAGCACTCTGGATCTTCTCTCGTTTTAGCCGGTACCACTGTATGGTGGTCTTCCACCTCCCCTTCAAACACAGCAGGTGCATACACAAATGAACACTCTCTTTCATTGGCCTCTGAACCAGCTAAATTAAGCAGAATAAATGCTTTTGTACGTGTGTCTTTGTCAGAAAAAGCAGCATATATGACAATATCATATTCCTGCTCAAACACACTCCAGTTTTTTGCAGTATTGTTGTGGTGCGGATCTGTGAAATCCTTCTGCCATGCCCACAGATTATAGTAAAACACAATGCAAAAGGGCCCTTGTAATTATGTATTCACACACACACCAGGTGCTTGTAATAATACTCACGTGCACAGTAAACTCTTCCAAAGACTGTATTCTGTGAAATATTCTTTGAAATAACTGTTGTTGTTTGTCTTTTTGGCTTTTTTCCCGGTTAGGGGTCGCCACAGTAGAACTCCGGTCTGCTAATGATTGGCAGTAGATTTTTATGGTGCCAAGTTGCCAGCCCAATGCCCAAGTTTCAGCGAAGGCACGCCCATTCACACATGTCTTTCGGAGGCCACTCGACCGCGGGAAGGACATGCAAACTCCACACAGAAGGCACTCCAGCCGAGAATCGAACAGGAGAACCTCTTGCTGTGAGGCAACAACACTACCGCTGTGCTTTTATGGTGCCAAGTTGCCAGCCCAATGCCCAAGTTTCAGCGAAGGCACGCCCATTCACACATGTCTTTCGGAGGCCACTCGACCGCGGGAAGGACATGCAAACTCCACACAGAAGGCACTCCAGCCGAGAATCGAACAGGAGAACCTCTTGCTGTGAGGCAACAACACTACCGCTGTGCTACCATGGCTGTAAATTCTTTGAAATAACTGTACTTTGCGAAATAACTGCACTGTAGTACTGCACACACTTGCAAACATTTTCATACTTGGATACTGTGAATAGCTTTAGTTAATATGAAAAAGTAGTACTTTGCGAAATAACTGCACACACTTGCAAAAACTTTTCATACTTGGATACTGTGAATAGCTTTAGTTAATATGAAAAAGTTGTACATGGCAAAAAATATTGTAATTTTCCCTATTTTGTAGATTTTATGCGATTTGTATATTGTTTCACATTTTTATGTAATTATTTTGAATATTCTTATCAATATGTTGCAGTTTCAGACATTTTATTGAGTGTTCTGGGTACTTAGACAAGGCCTCTATCGAGACCCTTTCAGAGTCCGAAATCCCGTTGAGCCCCTCCACATCTTCACCAATCATTGTTAGATGCTTGTCGGTTGGGTCCAAGACAGCTTTGCAGGCCTCAGCTTCCTGTGAACACAGCACTTTTACTACAGCTCCAAGTCTTCAGGCATCCGTGCCCCTGATGTCCCAAAACCTAAACAAAAAAATACTCCTAGAAAGCCATCTTCTTTCCATTTCAGCCCTACCAGCTCCCACCCTCAGGCCTATCAATAGGACTTGGTTAAACTGCCAGAGGATCTGCTTTCCTTGGTTAGGGGCAGACATTCTCCCCCTGAACCCCTCTTAGGAAAAAGGAAAAGAGGTCCAATCCCAGGGGTTATTACTGATCATTTTGAGACCAGGCAGGACTCTGACCAGGAGGTCTCAGTCTTTGAGGAGGATCCCTCTTTGGTTTCCTTTGAAGAGTCGGACTCAGAGGAAACTTTACTTTCTGCCCCCCATCCTGAGGAGCTATCCCTAGGGTAAACTTTACATATCCTGGGGCATCATTTTCATTGGGAAGAGCAGGGCTATCCCCAAGCTAAGAAAAGGGTTATGGAATTTCTCCACCTACCAGAACTTAAACCCTTGGTAGTTCCCCCTGTTTAGGAGGTGGTAGATGATGTTTTCGAAGAATCTTCTTTGAAACGAGACTGCCTTCCTCCTGCACCTGGGAAACCTGACAGACTCTACAGGGTTATGGATTTGCATAAGCACCTCTTTAAGAACCCTTCAGCAGACCCAAGAGGTTTTTGTTCCTGGACCCCAAGGTGCCAGAGCCAATACATCCAGAAATCTCCGACTCAGTGATCCACATAATAAAATACTAAGAAACATTACTGGAATAGATGAGACAAAAGCTGTTGGCTATTGAAAATAATTGCATATGTAAAGCATTACTAGACATTTGCAGCTCCACATCACAAGTGGTCAAGCATGCTTTACACTGTGGATTTGCTGCAGCAGCTGGATCTGTCATTAGGAGGCACGCATGACTAAGGGAACAAACCCTTCCAGAGCAGGTTAAATCCAACCTTTTGGAAGCTTCTTTGGATAACGAGTTTCTCTTTGGCCCTAAGGCGCAAGCTGTCCTCAAAAAAATAGAGGACAGAGCTAAGTCTATGCAGACAGCCAAGGTTTCTTGTAGATACACCTACCTTGTTTCAGTGGAAATTATCCCACTAAGCTCTGGTGCTTTCCTCTCCAACCTAAAGCAGGTCAATGAAAGGTCCATAGGGAAGGGGACCTCACTGATCGACAGGAACCTAGGCAAGGGCACCCCCACTTCTCTAACACCAGATACTCGCACTACTCAGGTCCCTTGTAGGGAGCTGTTGTGATCTTTCTTCTTTATGGCACTCTCCTCTTCCTCCCCTCCCAATCCTGTTCTGAGACCTGAAGAGAGACTGCCTGTATTCAGAGAAACTGGCCTCTTATTTCTGCTTATCCTTTCCAGGGGGACATCACCTCTAAGTTATACGCCCATAAGGCAGATAGACTTCCCAGATTTTCTCACCATCACAAGAAAGGGGAGGCCTTCACATATGGGATCACTAAGTGTACAGGCCTCAAAGGAACCAGCCCCTCTACATCAGATAGAAGGCTATTCTCTCTACACTGCTCAAGGCCCTCTGTTTTTTCTTGCAGGGCCCCATAATCTAGATGCTGACCCTTCTCTATCTCCTGTCCATGGTTTTTCCCTAGACCTTCATGGGGACACTAGTTTTAAAGCATGCATTCTTGCATATTCCCATAGCAGCATCAAGCTGCGGATTCTTCAGCCTTTTGATGGTCCCAAATCTTTTCAATTTTGTGCTTTTCTCTTTGTCTACTCTTGATGCTTCCAGGGTAGTCACAAAATGATTACCCCCCTTCATTGTCTTCTGCTAAGAACAAAGGCTAAAAATGTACCCCTACCTGTAGGAGGACCTCCACCAGCTCACAAGCATGGCACCACTCATCACAGACTTCATGCCCACCCAATCCACATTCACATTCCTTGGATTACACCAGTAAAATAACAAAAAGTTTAAGTGAGTAAATGCAAAAGTAACATTTATAGCAAGAAAACTGAAACATCAAGAAAATATCAGTATGAAATAGGAATGCGAAGTAAAAGAACTGGAAAATGAATGAGTATGCTAACATCTAAGAATAGATAAAATAAGGACTTCATTTAGTAAGGAATATTTTAGAAGACTGAAACTAATACTAAAAACTGCTTTGACATCTGGGAATAAAGCTCAAATTATAAATCAACTAGCCCTCCCTGTTGTAGCCTACACCTTTTATGTGATTGTGTACAAAATGTTTTTTATCATTTGGCGGGAAAACAAGACAACTGCTTCATGCTTATTAGACGATGTGTAAAAACAGATCAGTGTTTGACAAGGCTATATATCCCTTGGTCAGGAGGAGGCATAGACTTTTTTGAAATTAATTATATGTATAAGTTAGCATTTGTGGGGCTGCATGTATATTTGTTGACATCATCATATCCAAACATAATCAAATGTCAAGCATGAAGATATCAAATGTAACTTGATCCTTGCTCAGATTAGCAGAAGTATTTAGGAAAGAAGTGGCTTTAGAAGCTAAAACCAGAGTAGTGACCAAAGTAAAAAAAAAAAAGTGGAAAGTGTAGAGAACTGCTGGAACAATTGCATGCTGATCAGGATTTGATGCATGAATGGATAAACTGGGGATGAATTTTTTGGAAGTGCCCCTGAGTTTACTAACCAAGAAGATTGTTGGCCTAAAGTCCCTGTGCTACCAGAAGATGCTTTAATTGCTACCCCTTTACTTGGTTTCTTTTAGGCTCTCGTAGAGTAATCTACGCCTAATTTCCCCTCTCATTAGTGGTGCTGCGGTAGCGTTGTCGCCTCACAGCAAGACGTTGTCCTGTTCGATTCTCAGCTAAAGTGTCTTCTGTGTGGAGACATGCGTGAATGGGCATACCTTCGTTGAATGTTGTACGTCAGGGCTGGCAACTCGGTACGTAAAAATCTGCTGACAATCATTAGCGGACAGGAGTTCCACTGTGGCGACCCCTAACCGGGAAAAGCCGAAAGATACAACAACAACAACAACATTAGAGAACCCATCCTTCTCACTCTCCTTCACAAGTCAAACAGTTCTCTAAATACCAGAATTAAAGATTTAAATATCCAGGAGCACATAGCATTAGCCGGAGAGACATATTTTTTACTCAACACCTACCCATCTTTGGAACAGACTTCCCTTTCAAGTTTAACAAAGTGACACATTCACATCCTTAAAATTAAACTTGGATTATTTGTTGAGTACCCATACATTTATTCTAGGGATGACTTGCTTTGACTTTCATGTGAAGGATTTACAGCATGAGGATGGGTATTAGCAAGGTTAAATGGTTTTGTGACTTGATTTCCTTCTATTTCCTGTAAAAGGCTAATAAAGGGAGCTCAAGACAGTGGATTGCGTACATATTGATTCACACAAATCTACAGAAAAATTAGGATATACAGAGAGAGAGAGATGTAGGTTTTGTAGCACAGAACTAGAATAAGTTACACATCTTGTTGTAGGCTGTGATACGCTTACAGCTGATGAGCTGTATGCAGAAAGGCACAATTAATGTGGCAAGGTTGTTGCACTGGATAGACTGCAAACATTTTAGTATCCAGGTAAACTAATAAGCATTGGAAGTCGGTGTAAAAGAGGCGATTCTCTTTCAGGACCATCCAGTATCAGTAGTTATAAAAGTATGAACAAGAAACATGGCTTTTTAGTAGTTGAAAAGAAAAGGTCAAAGATTATTAATTATTAGAATAACAACCGCCAACAATTTTAGTGTCTTGTTTAATGAAAGACAAACTTATAAAATATCAAGTCATACAGTCAGTATTGAATAAGGACACCCAGAATAGCGCCTGTTGTAATAGAGTAGTCAGCAGGGCTAATAAAAAGGAATTTCCAGGCATACTGCTATATTTTGTCAGTACATGTAACCCCATATGAACTACAGAAGGAGGTAATTCTGTATATATTACAGGTTCTGAGAAAATCATTCTTGGCAAATATCAAACAGAAGGAAAAGTTAAATTTGCCCTGACTTAGGAATAGGGTCCATTTCCTCTCATAGTGTTAAAAAAAGACTAAGCACTTGGAGAAATGAAAAAAAAAAAAAAAAAGAAAACCTGCTCCTTCCCTTATTTGGTTGAATGCAGCAAAGCAAGGGGAAGTTTATATTAGACATGTTCTCCTTCTCATGCCAGAGGTGATGCCCTTATGCATTCCATCAATTACCTAGAATTCTACAGTTTGTCACAAAATTTAGAGAACAAAGATCAAAGCTCATCTTTATTGCACTTTGATGTGACAAGGGTTTTGGTTTCAGGCTCTCAGGTTCCTGACAGCACAAGAAGCCCTTTCGGTACAAGCCAAGAGGTCCCAGTACTTGAGGGAGACATATTGGTCCATCTCAGGATTTAGCTTCTGATTTAGAGTGCATGATTATGCCGAATCACTTAGTTGAGGAGGTTTGTATGTAATTGATTCTACCAGGAAACCTTCCAGTTGTTAGATGTATTGTTTTACTTGAAAAAGGTTTTCCATTTTTGTAAAAAGGTATCTTATGCCACCCAAATCATGTAGTGTTCGGGTTATTGTGACATATCTCTGGCACCCTTGTGACTTGGGTTTCAGTTGCTCCTGAGTCATAGTCCTTACTTTAAAGGATTTCTGCTTGCAGTGACCTTGTGAAGTATGATTCATTGACTGGTTGTGCAGTTTCTTAGAGTTTCTGCATCTCTTTGACCTTTGAATGACATTTTTCCTTCTTGGATCATGAATTTTATAATCAACAGGCATGCTTATCCACTGTTTGAGTGTATGGGATTGGTGATTCTGAAATTCATCTCTTCAGGTATTCTTTTCTCGGTGTCTGTTGAGGTGGTTTGCAGGATGGGAGAGCTTCAGGCTCTGTTTTGTAGGGAAATGTGTGCACTTTATTTTTAATGTTGTATTTTGAGCTGGCCCCAACAACCCCCCCCCCCCAAGACTGTCAAGCCTGTCCCCAGCTAATCCACTTGATGATCTTCATAGTGACCACTGCTGCAGTAGCTTTAGCCATGTGGTTATCTCCTGCCAAGGATATTACGGCTGGCGTGCTTCCAAAGCTTCAGGGCACCTTCTACATGCCCAAACTATCAAGCAGCTCAAGTTGAGCTGACTAAAAGGCAAGTTTGAGTGTGAGGCTCTTTAGAGCTGTACTGCCACTGAAGTGTATGCTCCTCTGAGGCTTTTGAGGATCATTGGTCAGCTTTTGCTTTCCTTTGCTGGGCAGATGAGTTCCCTTTGGGGGAAACCTTCCAATCTGATGCTATCCATGTCATTATTGATCACGGACGGGTCCTTGGCTCTGACCTCGGATCTGAGCAGGTACAGTGAGCGACCGCTCCTGAGTTCAAGCTGATCCCCTCCCAGGCCTCCTGTTACCCATAATCCTCCGATCTCATTTGCCACAATAAGTGAACAGACGTGTTCCCTGCAGCTTGAGTTTCATTGATCAGATAAGTGCCTTTTTTGGGGATCTTTTCAGTTTTTCTCTCTCTTTCCCTCTGTCAGGTAAGTGTAGTTAGTACTATAGTTTTTCTTTGTTTTAGCAGTTACTTTGTTTGCTGGCCATTAGGGTTTTTCCCACCTTTTTCCCTTCTTTATTTACTTTGTGTGTGTGTGTGTGTGTGTGTGTGTGTGTGTGTGTGTGTGTGTGTGTGTGTGTGTGTGTGTGCGTGCGTGCTTGTGTCCGTGTGTGTGTCCGTGTGTGTGTGTGTGTGTTGGAGGGTTTGTATTTTGGGTTTGGGTCATGGCAGACAAACCCTCCGGATTCAGACATTGCTCCTCATGCGGTTGGAAGTTACCGCCTGCCAACATGGATGAGGAGTATGTGTACTGTCTAGGAGAGCCCCATTTAGAGATTGAGTGTGATATCTGTGCAGGGTTCAATCCTAGGGCTCTCCTAGACCATAGGAGCAAATTGCTCCTTAAAGGGCTTGCTAAATGGGTCGCTTGGTCTTGGGCTCCCCCTCCAAAGCCCAATTGGATCCCAAGAGGAAGCCCTCATCCTCTCGGGACTCCCCAGCCTAGGCTCTCCGATCCCTGTGGTCTGGATCAGAGTCCAGCCTCGGGGGCATCGGCTCAGGGGTCTTTGGCTCCGAGAGCCTCTGCTGCCCCGGCCAGATCCAAATCCTCAGAGACTCTGAGGTCATCGGATCTGATCGCATCAAAATCCCTCCCTGCTCTGACAAAATCATTGGATCTGTCCACGGGACCCTTAGTACACTCGGACCCAGCCGGGTCTTTGGATCCAACGGCTCCCTTGGAGCCGGTTATTATTATTGATCCCCCGGCCACTTCCAGAGTCTCGGATATGAGAAAGTCTAGTAGGTCCTCCTCTAGTGGCCACAGACACTTTACTCATTCAGGCCATTCTTCAGTTTTCTCCTGGTCTGCTAGCAGTTTGCTCCCATCTGATATTGACCAGATGATGAAGAGCTTTCTCAAAGCCCAAATGGAACTAGGCTTGCTTCCATCCCCTAGCCACTTGCTGAGGGGTGCGTCACCCATCTCAGAACTCCTCTTCTCCTGTCTGACTCATGGGAGTTTGGTGCCCCTGGGTCAGAGCTTGCCTAAGGAGAAGCCATTGGTGGTGGGTAGTGCCCTGACTCCCATGCCTTCTTGGGTCCCTGGATGACTCAGCCCCCTTGTCCTAGGAGCTGGCATTGCCTCGGACCAAAGATATCCCTGGAGGCCACCAGGGGGGGTACCGGTCCGGAGTTTTCGGACCACTCCCTCCTGTTGGGGGTTTCCGCCCTGAATAGCTTGGGACCAATATCATCTAGGGATGTTCATCGTGTTTCACTGTTGCAGTCATTACACTTGTGTATCCTGCTGGCAGGCTATCCGCAGTCGGCCCGAGTTCCAAAGTCTAGGTCCGGCGTCGGTTGCTGTCACCTCTTCCCTGACGTCAGAGCGCCAGGGGTATAAAAGATGCAACCGACGCCATTTTCTTCAGTCTTTCTTGCTGCGCGGTGCCCGAAGCAGAAGCAGTTCGCAAGTGCCGGTTGGCTGACTCCTGAGATTTTCGAAATAGTTTCAGAACCGAAGTCTTCAGTAAAGCTAAGTACACCGTTGGGGAAACTTTTTCTTGTTCCAGACCGATGTCAGTAAAAGTTAACAATTGTATTTCTTGTGGGAAGCAAATACCTCATAAGGACTTTCACTCTTACTGTATTCCTTGCCTAGGCCCTGACCATGACGTTACTAGTTGTCGGTTTTGTGCTAGATTCAACAAACACACTATTAAACGTCGGTTTGATTTTGCATTACATTACTTTGGCCGAAGGTTTAACTATATAATGCCGTCGGAACAACCGACGACCGGAATTCATAAAAAAACACAAAGACAAGGAAAAGGACAGGCATCCGAGGTCCAAAACCGACGACGAAGCCTCTTCTAGGCCAGTCGTCGGTTCTCAGTGAGGCGCTTTCGCAGTCCCTGACACCCGCTACCTCAGAGCCACAGGCCGTATCTGACTCACACGTACAGACAACTAGACCTCTGGATACTCAAGGTATTGGGCCTACGGAAAATATTCCCTCAGATGGGTCCAGTAGGGAGGACCATCTCCGGTTTTTCGGCAGCCTCTTTCTCAGCTCTGGACCCACCTCTGCGTGTTTCCGTCTTAGGTGGTGAACATTCATCATCGGTCCAGGGTCAGCGCCCCCCCCAGGATCACCTTCAGAAGGGCATTACCCCCATAGGGGTACCCTCCTCCTCAGAGTCCTCCCCAGAACCCATGGGAAGGCTTTGAAGAGGACATGCAAGAGGAGGCACCTAGACCTCCAGTCGAGAGTCCCTCATGGATGGCATGGATTTCAGGTCCCCAGACTACCGTCCGAAGAGGTGTCCTTTAATGACTTACTTGAGATCCTAAAAGGGAGAGGGCAGTTTGTCTTCCCCCATGTGGTCCTCAGAAGAATCCGTGTTCCTGAAAGCATTTGGGTGGGCCCATCTTCTTCCTGGGTGTCTCCCCCTGTGGATGAGTTAGTCCAGCAACTTGCCAGCAGGGCGTGGAAGGATCTGGACACAGTCGAACCGGTCTCCAAGAGGGTGGATAAGATGTTCGTCGTGTTTCACTGTTGCAGTCATTACATTTGGGTTATCTGCTTGCAGGTAGCCCTCAGTTGGCCTGATTAACAAAGTCTTGGGTCCTGTGTCGGATGCTGTCCTTTCTTCATTGACATCAGGTCGTCAGGGGTATAAAACATGCAGCCAACGCCATTACATCAGTCTTTCTTGCCATGCGGTGCCCAAAGCAGAAGCAGTTCACAAGTGCCGGTCAGCCGACTTCTGAAATTTTCATTTTCGAGTTTCAGAACGGAAGTCTTCAGCTAAAGCTAAGTACCCCATTGGGGAAATTTTTTCTCGCTCCTTACACGCTCCTTACCAATGTCAGTAAAAGTTAATAACTGCATTACTTGTGGAAAGCATATACCTCATAAAGATTTTCATTTGTACTGTATTCCTTACCTAGGCCCTGACCACAACGTACCTTGCTGTCAGTTTTGTGCTTTGATTAATTAGTGCACTATCCGTCATCGATATATTTTCACCTCTAAATATTTCGGTTCTCGGTTTAATTATCCAGAAATGTCGTTGGTTAGCCAGCCGACTACTGGGATTACGAAAAAAAGCAAAGATAAAGACAGAGACAGGCCGCCGAGGTCCAAAACTGCTGATGACACTTCTCCTAAGCCAGTCGCCAGTTCGCCGGTCCTCAGTGAGGCGCTTTCGCAGCCCCTGATACCTGCTACTTCTGATTCGCAGGCCTCTACTGAGACCCATTCGGAGTCCGGTATTCCGCAAGATGCTTCAACTATGGAACCTGCGGATGTCTCTACCTTGGATGGGTCTGGAGCCGCTGTGCAGGCACCGGCTTCTGAGGGTGTATTCAGGCCTACAGACTTGCATATTAAACTGATGCCTCCTTCTTTACTTAGGCCTAAATCTCGATCCATCCCTAAAAAACGACGCCCAGGCCACATGCTCAAGCCTCTATGCCTTAAAAACAAATGATAAGAATGGCTGAAGATCTAATAACTCTAATCAGGGGTAGCCACCCCCCCCCCCTTCTAAGAGGCCTAGGACTGAAGTTGATTATGAATCTTCTGATCAGGTTTCTGTTGTTTCTGACTCTTCTGATGATCTGGATTTGCTGTTATCTACTTATGAAGATTCTGATGCAAAGGACTCCATTCCCTCTACTTCCTCTCCTGAGGATTTTTCTCTTGGGGAAACCTTACATACTCTAAGGGAGCATTTCCACTGGGAAAGCCAGGATTTTTCTGATTCAGAAAAGAGGCTTAGGGATTTCCTTCTCCTACCTCAGCATAGGCCTTTAGCTATTCCTCCTGTACTAGACATTGTTGATGATGCGTTTTTGGAATTTAGTTTGGCCCCTGATTTCCTGCCACCTGCTCCCAGAAAACCTGACAGATACTACAGGGTCCCTGAGTCCCACAAGTTCATTTTTAAAAATCCTATTGCAGATCCAGAGACTATTTCACAGAGGCCCAAGGGCATTAAGGCTTCTACTGCTAAAAACCTTACCCCTTTTGATAGAGACTCCAGGCTACTGGATAGATAGGGTAAGAAGGTTTACACTTCTGTAACCTTGGCCATTAGGGCTTTAAACTGCCAGTTTCATATGTTAAAGTATCAGCAACATGTTATTGGACTGCTTAAACAGAAAATGATGTTGATTCCTGTCTGTGTGGAAAATAAAGAGTTACAGGATTTAATGCATTCTGCTGAACAAGTTGGAAAACATACTTTGCAATGTGGTTTTGATTCATTAGAGGCCTCTTGCAGGGCTGCTGTTACTGGGTCTGTGCTCAGAAGGCATGCTTGGCTTAAGGAGCAATCTTTGCCTGATCATGTTAAAGCTAAATTGTTGGATGCTCCATTAAATGAGGACCGCCTGTTTGGCAACAAGGCTGAGGAAGTTCTTAAAAAGATGGAAGATAAAGCTAAATCTATGCAAACCGTTAAATATTTTTTACAAGTTCAGCCTCCTAGATTTAGTAGGCACTGGCCCTCTAAGAATAGGTCCTTTCCAGCCCCTTACAGGTCTTCTCAAGCCAAACCCAGACACAGCAAAACCCCCAGGTTGAAGTCCCAGGGGACACACAGAACTAAGCAGTGGGGGGCCTCCACTTCCAAAGTTGGGAATAATAAGACCCCCCCCCCCGTGGTAAACTGTCTCAATGACTTCCTTTTAAAATTTCCAAGCACTTATCAACCGACTGCCCCTTTGGGGGGAAAGATTGCTCTTCATGCAAAGAATTGGGAGCTCATTACCCAGGACACATGGGTTTTAAATATAGTGTCCCAGGGATACAGATTTCACTTCCACACATTGCCAACAGCAAGTGAGTGGCCGGACCTACCCCAAATCAGTGGACAGAGGCCCAAAAACAAGTACTTTCTCTCTTAAGCATGGGGGCTATTCAACTGGTACCAGGAGAGGAAAAGGGACAAGGTTTCTACTTGAGACTTTTCCTGGTACCCAGAAAAGACAATTCATGCCATCCTATCCTGGACCTGTCTACTGTAAACACCTTTTTGGAGATTCCAAAATTCAAGATGCTGACTCTTCACCAATTACTTCCTATGCTAGGCAAAGATGCCTGGTTGGCAACACTAGATTTAAAAGAAGCATACCTGCACATCCCAATCAGGGAATCTTGCGGAAGATACCTATGCTTCAAAGCAGGCTACACACACTATCAGTTCTCTGCACTGCCTTTGGCTTATCTCCTGCGCTCAGGGTATTCACAAAGTGCCTAGCTCCAGTTATTGCATTTTCCAGGCAAAGAAATATTCAAATATACCCATACCTGGACGATTGTCTAATTCAGGCAGAAAGCCAGGACATACTTTTGAATCATCTGGCCTTTGTACAAAGAGTTCTAACTTGTCTGGGGTACACCATAAACAAAAAGAAATCACACCTGGTACCCTGTCAACAAATTATATTCCTGGGAGCAAGCTTGAATACAACTTCCCAGATGCCTTAACTCACGCCAGAGAAACAAATTAATTTGACAACCTACTTCAAACAAGTGGCCACAAAAACCCTGCTATCTGCAAGACAAATACTGCAAGCCTTGGGGTTCATGGCCTCCTGCATTCTTCTAATTCCATATGCAAGACTGCCTATGAGGAAACTACAGTGGTATCTAAAAAGCCTATGGTGTCAACATTCTCAAGACCTAGAAACAATGATTCCTATCATACCTTGCCTACGCCTAGAGTTCCTTTGGTGGGCAGAGACCTGTCACCAAAACAAGGGGCTACCTTTCACACCACCCCCTGCCACCCAAACCCTAACAACAGACGCATCAGGCAATGCATGGGGGGCTCACCTGGCAGGGAAGTGCCTTCAGGGCAAATGGAACCCAAGTCAAATGCACTTGCATATCAATCAAAAAGAAATGTTAGCTGTACAGAATGCTCTGACAGCCTTCAATGACCACATTCTTCCAGGACAACTAATGGTAAAGATGGACAAACACCACTGTTATGTGGTACATAAGCAAGCAGGGGGTTACATATTCTTACCCCCTCTGCAGACTAGCCATGGCATTGTGGAACACAGCCTTGAGCTACCAAGTGCACCTACAAGCTCAGTTCCTGCCAGGAAAATTAAATACACTGGCGGACGGACTAAGCAGAAACCTCATGGACCCACACGAATGGAAACTGGAACCAAGGATTTTCAACATGTTGACAAGCAAATGGGGGAGCCCAGATATAGACCTGTTTGCCTCTCCCCAAAACTACCAATTGGACAGATTTTGCACAAGGACTCCCCACAAACAAGCCTGCAAAGTGGATGCTCTGTCCTTCAGCTGTAAAAACCTATCAGTCTATGCTTTCCCCCTCTGCCTCTGCTCTCCAAAGTACTGCTAAAAATCAAACAGGACAAACCAAGGATGATTTTGATTGCTCCAGACTGGCCGTGCCAACACTGGTGTACCCCCTCTTGCGCAGTGTGTCACGGTTATCTCCATGGCACCTGCCTCAGGCTACTTCCCTGCTGTCTCAGCAGGAGAACCAGATTCTGCACCCTCAGCTTCTAACACTGAACCTTGCAGCCTGGTTAATTACTTAATCTCTCCTTTACCATCCCTCAGCAAACCTGTGATGGATATCATTTTAGAGGCAAGGAAGCCTAGTACTAGAAAATCTTATGCTGAAAAATGGAAAAGATTCTGTGCCTGGAACCAATCTCAAGGGATGAGCACAGCAGCACCCAATTTACCTCAGATTTTACAATACTTAACTGAGATGATTCACAAGGGCCTGTCTTTTTCCTCCATTAAAATCCACTCCTCAGCCATTTCAGCTCATTATAACACAGAACCTCCCCTCTTCTCTCATCCACTGCTCAAGCAGTTCCTCAGAGGGGCCAAAATTTTGAGACCACCCAGGAGAGCTCCAACCCCAGCCTGGGACCTTAACTTTGTCTTGGAGAAACTCACTCTACCTCCTTTCGAGCCAGCTGCTACTGCAGACTTAAAATTTCTTTCTTGGAAAACAGCTTTCCTTTTAGCAATCACTTCAGCTAGAAGGGT
The DNA here is from genome assembly GCF_019279795.1 of Protopterus annectens. Taxonomy (NCBI): domain Eukaryota; kingdom Metazoa; phylum Chordata; order Ceratodontiformes; family Protopteridae; genus Protopterus; species Protopterus annectens. The sequence continues at coordinate 959,314,252 of NC_056743.1, read as the reverse complement.
ATCTGAATTACAGGCCCTTATGACAGTGGAGCCTTTCGTTATCTTTCATGCGGACAGGGTGTCCATCAGTACCAATCCATCCTTCATGCCCAAGGTGGTATCCAGTGTGGCTCTTAATCAGTCCATTCATTTGCCAACCTTCTTTCCCAATCCACAGAATAAAGGGGAACAGATACTGCATTCCTTAGATGTGCACAGACAACTTAGATTCTACTTGGACAGGACTAAACCTCAAAGGAAGTCTGAACAACTGCTGGTGGCATTTGCTGCAGGGACAGAGGGGAAGGCTATTTCAAAGCAAACTGTTTCTAAATGGATAAGCCATTGCATTCATTTCTGCTATAAGCACCATGGAAAACCTACCCCCCCAGGGGATCAGACCTCACTCCACCAGGGCTGCATCTACCTCTACAGCCTTTCTGCATCCCTACCAGGGACATCCTAGAAGCTGCTACCCGGAGTTCTGTACATACTTTCACCAAGCATTATCATTTGCCAATTTTCTCTAAATCCAGAGCTGGCTTTGCCACTGCAGTCTTGCAGGGCCTTATAGCTGGCCCTAATGCTATCTAAATTCCTCCTCCCAACCTTAGCTTTGGGAATCTACCCAAATGTAATGACTGCAACATTGAAACACGATGAACATAGTACAGTTGTATACACTTGCCTAAATGTAGATGTTCGAGTGTATTTATTGTTGCAGTGTTGGTTACCCTCCCTCCAGCCCCCTAACTTCTTTTGACTATACCTCTACTTTCCTTTACTATGCTTAAAAGCCTTTTTGGTGTATTTGCTTTTTTGTTGGAGGTATATCTTTGTACTTTTATGTTTAATTGCTCCCCATTGGGAGGGCACCTGACATCTGGGGCAAGAAAAACTGATGTAATGGCGTCGGCTGCATGTTTTATACCCCTGATGACCTGACATCCTGGAAGAAGGGGGCAGCAACCGATGCAGGACCCAAGACTTTGTTAATCAGGCCGACTGAGGGCTAACTGCAAGCAGATAACCCAAATGTAATGACTGCAACAGTGAATACACTCGAACATCTACATTTATGGTAAATGTACACAACTGTACTTTTCACAGTCCTCCCAAGGACAAACCTTTCTGGAATAAGGGTGTCCCTGTAGATGCTGTTGTGGCTGCCACAGCCACCAAGAAAGGACTCATAGAACAGAGCTCTATGGTCCATCCTTCTAATAGAGAGTCGCGGGCGATTGACTGTTTTGGGAAGCATGCGTATGCCTTAGCTACTTTTGGACTGAGGACTACAAATGATATGGTACATTTCACATGGCTGCAAAGGGATTTGGTATTGGAATGTTCCTCTTCCTTTTCAGAGTTGTTGCCTCCGGAGAGCCTTAAATTGGTTTCTCTGAAGCTCTTCACTCTCACTTGTCTTGCTAATGCCTCAATGAGGTTGATCTCGAATGCAATCGAGGACACCGTATGAGTGGCGAGTACAGACATTGCTATTAGGCATCATGCCTGGCTTTGCCTTTGCAGGTTTGTGGACAACTTCTAAGCATCCTTTCCCAATCCCCTGTTTGATGGATCTACTCTGTTTGGTCCTTCGGTCAAGGAAACATTGACCCGCATTGAACAGGAGGGAAAGAACTTGTCCACAGTGGGGATCAAGTTTTCTACTCCCCAACTTTCCTTCTCCAAGACTCAGACGGGTAGTAAAAAGCCATGGATGTTCATCGTGCATACAGCTGCAGTCATAACAGATGGGTTTTCCTGCCGTCAGGCGGGTCCTCGGTCGGCCGAATTCCAAAGTCTAGGTCCGGCGTCAGTTGTCATCGCTTCTTCCCTGACGTCAGTGCGACAGGGGTATAAAAGAACCAGCCGACGCCATTTTCTTCAGTCTTTCTTGCCGCGCGGTGCCCGAAGCAGAAGCAGTTCGCAAGTGCCGGTCGGCCAGCTCCTGAGATTACGAATATTTTTCAACCGAAGTCTTCTTGAAAGCTAAGTACCCCGTTGGGGAAACTTTTCTTGCCTCACACCGATGTCAGACAAAGTTAATAATTGCATTTCATGTGGCAAGCAAATACTGCATAAGGATTTTCATTCCCTCTGCATACCTTGCTTAGGCCCAGACCACGACGTCTCGGCCTGTCGTTTTTGTGCTACATTCAACAAACGCACTATTAAGTGTCGGGCGGAGTTCGCCCAACACTCTTTTGGCAAAAAATTTAATTACATTATGTCGTCGGATACTCCGACTCCAGTTTTGAGTAAAAAATGCAGAGATAAGGACCGACATACGAGGACCACGACTTCTACCGACACCACTCCAAAGCCGACTACAGGTGGTCCGGTTCTCAGTGAGGCGCCTACGCAGCCCCTGACTACCGAAGACACTTCATTGGCGGTGTCTTCTGTGCTCGAGGTCGCAGGCTCTTCGGCCCATACCCCGGCTACAGATACCGAAGCCACTCTTGGCAGTGAAACTCAGCAGACCTGCCACCTCTCAAGGTGTCTACAGGCCTTCCTCTTCTTTTTCCATCAAGGCTTTCACTAAGTCTAAAGCAGCCATGCATACTAAAAGACAGGCTCCACAGGGCCCTTCTCAAAGCCCCATGCCTAAAAACAGATGCTCAAAATGGCTGAGGATTTGATTACTCTAATCAGGGGTTCCCAATCCCCCCCCCCCGGACAAAAGGCCCAGAGTGGAGGAAGAATCCCCCTCCTCGGACCAGGCCTCCATTATTTCAGACCATTCTGAAGACCAGGAACATTCTTACTCCCCTTTTGAAGATTCTGATGCAGAGGAGTCCATTCCCTCTGTCTCCCCCCCTGAGGATTACTCTTTTGGGGAAACCTTACATACCTTGAGGGAACACTTCCACTGGGAAGGCCAAGAGTATTCAGACTCCAAGAAAAGGCTTAGAGATTTCCTCTTACTCCATCAGCACAGGCCTCTGGCTATACCTCCTGTCTTAGACATTCTAGATGATGTGTATTCGGAGGCCTGCCTTAACCCAGATTCTTTACCTCCAGCTCCAGTCAAGCCAGACAGGTATTACCGGGTTCCTGGCTCACACCAATTCCTATACAAAAGCCATGTGGCCGACCCAGAAACTATTTCACAGGGTCCCACGGGAATTAAGGCTTCCACTGCTAAAAATCCATTACCTTCAGAGAGGATTCCAGAGCTTTAGAAAGGTGGGGGAAAAAGGTATACACCATGGCCACCTTAACCATGAGAGCATTAAACTGTCAGTTCCATATGTTAAAGTACCAACAGTTTCTGTTATCACAGTTGAGAAGCAAAATGTCACAACCTGAACAACCAGACTTGAAGGAGTTGCTGGATGTGATACATAGTGCAGAACAAGTGAGTAAACATACCTTGCAATGTGGTTTTGATGCTTTAGAGGCCTCATGCAGAGCTGCTGTTACAGGATCAGTCATACGTAGACATGCCTGGCTCAAAGAGCAAACCTTACCAGATCACGTCAAGGCTAAATTACTAGATGCCCCTCTGCAAAAAGATGTATTGTTCGGTGTTAAAGCTGAGGAGGTATTAAAGAAAATGGAGGAAAAGGCAAAATCTATGCAAACAGTGAAAGATTTCCTACAGGTACAACCTCCACGTTTCAGTAGAAATTGGCCTTCCAAAAATTAGTCCTTTCCAGCCACGGACAGACCCCAAAGAGGTAGATACAGGCGCCCGAGGGGCAGAGGACAATCTCAAGGATCATTTAGAGGCAGACAATGGCAAGCACCTACACAAAGAGGTGGTGAGGATAGTTCACAGCCATTCAGAAAGCAGAACCAATGACTTTCCCCTTTGCATGCCAAGCAAGGCTCAAATGGCAGCACCTTTAGGTGGAAAACTGGCATTATTTTCGAAAAATTGGCATATTGTCACAAAAGACAAATGGATCCTGGACATTATAGACAGAGGCTACAGATTCCACTTTCACACCCTTCCAAAAATGAGAGGCATGCCAAACCTGCCACATAATCAAAGGTTAGAGGCACAAAAACAAATTTCAGATCTCATGGACATGAAAGCTGTTCAAGAGGTACCTGCACAAGAACAGGGTTAAGGTTTTTATTCCAGACTATTCCTGGTACCAAGGAAGGGAAAAGATTGGAGACCTATTTTGGACCTATCCATCCTAAACACATTTTTACTTGTACTAAAATTCAAGATGCTTACATTACAGCAGCTTCTTCCCATGCTGGGCAAGGAGTCTTGGCTGGTAACATTGGACCTCAAGGAGGCATACCTGCATGTCCCAATCAGACAAGATTGCAGAAGATACCTCAGATTTCTTGCAGGTTCAACCCATTATCAATTCCCTGCATTGCCATTTGGCTTATCTACTGCGCCCAGAGTGTTCACGAAATGCCTGGCATCAGTAATTGCCTACTGCAGACTTCAAGGGGTACAAATATACCCATATCTGGATGACTGCCTGATCCAAGCGGACAGCAAGCACATACTTCTGAAACATCTGGCGTTTGTAATAATGTTGTTGAATTCTCTGGGATACACAGTCAACAAAAATAAATGAAGGCTAATACCCTCTCAAACAATAATTTTCCTGGGTGCCAGCTTGGATACAAACACCCAGATGGCCTTCCTCACGCCAGAGAAACAAGGGCAACTAACTAAATACTTCAGAAAACTGGCAACTTTCACCAGGCTGACTGCAAGGAAAATCCTGCAGGCTCTGGGATTCATGGCATCTTGCATCATACTAATCCCATGTGCAAAGCTGCATATGAGAAAACTTCAATGGTACCTAAAAAACCTATGGTCTGAACACAGCCACAGTTTGGAAACAATGATACCACTGATTCCATGTCTTCAAAAGGAATTTCTGTGGTGGGCTCAAGCATGCCAAAGAAACACAGGTCTCCCATTCTGCAAGCCTCAAGCAAATCAAGTCATCACAACAGACGCCTCGGACTACGCCTGGGCGACATGACAGATCGGTGCATTCAGGGCAAATGGTCCCAAAAAGAAAAGCACCTACACATCAATCAAAAGGAAATGCTAGCAGTAATAAATGCAATTATAGCCTTCAAAGACCTACTGCATCCAGGCCAGCTACTGATAAGGACAGACAACAGCACAGTAATGTGGTACATAAACAAACAGGGAGGAACCCATTCATACCCCCTATGCAGGCTAGCCATGTCTCTTTGGAACATGGCTCTGGAATTACAAATCGAACTTCAAGCACAGTACCTGCCAGGCAAAGAAAACACGCTGGCAGACAACCTAAGCAGAAATATGACAGATCCACACGAATGGAAGTTGCATCCTCAAGTGTTTACAAAGATAATTCAAGCATGGGGAAGGCCAGACATAGATCTTTTTGCCTCCCACAGAAATCACCAGTTGGCAAAATTCTGCTCAAGGACCTTTCACCCACAGGCCTGGAAAGTGGACGCACTCTCTTTCAGTTGGACAACAATGACAGTTTATGCTTTTCCACCTCTTCCTCTGCTGCCCAAAGTTCTATTAAAAACCAGAGCAGACAGACCAAAGATGATTCTCATTGCTCCAGACTGGCCAAGACAACACTGGTACCCACTCCTGAGAAGCCTGACGCATTCCCCACAATGAATCCTGCCTCTAATGCCTCTTCTACTGACTCAGCACAACTTCAAAACCCTTCACAGTCAGCTGAAAACACTCAATCTAGCCGCATGGAAAATTCCTTAAATTCACAACAGACCCTACTCTCCAAGGAGGTGCAGGATGTCATTTTGGAGGCCAGAAGGCCTTCTACTAGAGAAGCCTACTCCACAAAATGGAAACGGTTTTGTGCCTGGAATGAGAAAAAGGGTCAGAATCCTGGAATACTGAATTTACCTCAAATATTACAATACCTAGCTGAGATGCTATGCAGTGGGCTTTCATTCTCCTCCATCAAAATCCATGCCTCAGCCATTTCTGCAGAATACAACACTGATCCTCCTTTATTCTCTCACCCCCTCTTAAGACAGTTCCTCAGAGGGGCTAAGAATATAAACCCCCCAAGGAAACAACCAGTACCTGCTTGGGACCTCAATTTCATTCTAGAAAAACTGACCTTGCCTCCTTTTGAGCCAGCTGCTTCAACAGAACTGCAATATTTGTCCTGGAAAACAGCCTTCCTTCTGGCCATCTCCTCAGCTCGCAGGGTTTCGGAACTACAAGCCCTCATGGCTGTGCAGCCTTTCATCATTTTCCATCAGGACAGAGTTTCCTTACGAACCAATCCGTCCTTTATGCCAAAGGTAGTATCCAGGGTAGCCTTGAATCAGGCTATCCACTTACCTACCTTTTACCCTAATCCTCAAAACAAAGGGGAGAGACTACTACATTCCTTGGACATTCACAGACAGCTGCGTTATTTGGACAGAACAAAGCCTTTCAGAAAATCAGAGCAACTCTTTGTGTCCCTACAGGAGCTCAAGGGAAGTCTATTTCCAAACAGACAATTTCAAAATAGATAGCCCACTGCATACATTTTTGTTACTCTTTTCTTGGTAAAACTGTACCTGCAGGCATCAGATCTCACTCCGCAAGGGCCACAGCTACCTCTGCAGCTTTCCCCAGGGGGGTTCCTACCAAAGATATTTTGGAAGCAGCCACTTGGAGTTCTGTACATACCTTCTCCAAGCACTATCACCTACCATTATACTCCAAATCTAGAGCAGGCTTTGCCACTGCAGTCTTGCAGGGCATCCTAGCTCCTCCTAGTTCCACCTAGTGCCTACCACCCTTTTTTAGCTTTGGGATTCTACCCATCTGTTATGACTGCAGCTGTATGCACGATGAACATAGTACAGTTTTGTACCTACCATAAATGTAGATGTTCGAGTGCTAATACAGCTGTAGTCCAGGTTTCCCTCCCTCCTTCCTCTCTTGGGACAGGCCTAATGGCTAACACCTCCTCATACAACCTGATTGGGGTATTCTTTTATGGTGTATTTGCTTGCAACTACTGTTTTTTGATTATATTGCATTGCATTATTACATAAATTTATGTATTGCCTTCCTTCTGGGAGCACCTGACATCTGGGGCAAGAAAAACTGAAGAAAATGGCGTCGGCTGGTTCTTTTATACCCCTGTCGCACTGACGTCAGGGAAGAAATGACTACAACCGATGCCGGACCTAGACTTTGGAATTCGGCCGACTGAGAACCCACCTGACGGCAGGAAAACCCATCTGTTATGACTGCAGCTGTATTAGCACTCGAACATCTACATTTATGGTAGGTACAAAACTGTACTTTCCGTAGGACGTAGTCTTCCTTCCAGGATGCTCCTCAGGAATCCTTTTCTCCAGCTGGGGAAGGGGATTTTATAGCAGACGCCGCTCCAGAGGCAGATGAGGTCCACAGAATAAGGGCTTCCAAGAACCCTTCTCGGAGAAACCCCCACAGCACTCCTGAAGCGCTGCCCAACTGTCCAGCCCTGGAGGCAGCCGGGGGCAGTATATCCTTGAACCACCTGACTTGGGCTGCTATTACCTCAGACCAGTGGGTGCTAAATTTTGTGTCCAGGGGATACTTTATACCCTTCAATCACCCCTCTCCAATCCAAAAGTCACTCCTAGATGTCTCACCTCACCAAAGGGAGTTAGCTCTCACAGAGGTGCAAGACCTCCTTTAAAAAAGGGCCATCCAGAAGGTCCCAACAGGACAAGGATCTGGTACTTACTCTTGCTTCTTTTTAGTGCCCAAAAAAACAGGGGACCTGTGTCCTATTCTAGAACTCAGCAAGTTGAATTTATTGGTTGAGAAGTTGAAGTTCTGGATGGTCACTGTTCAGTCCATCCTTATGCTTCTCTGCAAGGACGAGTGGATGTGCTCAATAGATCTCAAGGATGTGTACTATCACATAAAAATAGACAGGTGCTCCAGGAGATTCATGCACTTCCGGCTGGGGGCAAATCATTATCAGTTCAGAGCCCTGCCCTTTGGTCTCACCTCCGCTGCCCCCCCCCGGGTTTTCAAATGTATGGCAGTGGTAGTAGCCCATCTCCAGTTGCAGGGTTTTCAGTTCTTCCCGTACCTGAACAATTGGCTCCTCATGGCTCCCACCAAACATCCCCTTTCTCTAACCACAGACGTCACTCTATTTTACAATCTGGGCATTACCGTCAACCTTCCCAAGTCGCACCTTGCTCCATGTCAGGGGCTGGAATTCATAGGAGTTCTTCTGGACACAGTGTCGGAGACTGCAGCTCTTTCCCTGCACAAGGTAGACATGATCCAGGAGCAAGTTCTCCTCCTCCTGGATCGGGTCAGTGTCCCCACACGTCTAATTCTTCAAGCCCATGGGTCGATGGCAGCGGTTATTAAGTTGGTTCCCCTCTGCAGGTGTCACATGCAGGTGCTTCAATGGACCCTGGTGGTACAGTGGTCAGCTCACCTTCACCCTATGTCTATGCCAATCCAAATATCTCAAGCCTGCCGGCTTCACTTAAATTTGTGGCTCCAGTCCGAGGATCTTCTGCTAGGAGACCTTTTTGTCTACCTCAACCCCAAGCCACAGTGACCACAGATGCTTCCCTGTTGGGGTGGGGGCATTTTCAGGGAATGATGGTCGAAGGCACATGGTCCACCTTGGAAACCAAGTTGCACCATCAACATCCTAGAGATGAGAGCGGTTCTATTATTGTTGCAAGCTTTCAAGGACCTTCTCCCTCTCGGGTCTGTAGCAGTTCAGACTGACAACATGCCAGTAGTCTGGTACATCAACAAGCAAGGGGGGACATGATCTTACTCACTGTGCAGAGAAGCCATGAGAGTGTGGGAATTGGCGATGACCTTTGGGTACTTTCTTCTTTCAACGCATATCCGTGGTGATTCCAACATGCTGGCAGACGAGCTCAGCAGGTCTATCCTGAGTCCCTACGAGTGATCCCTGAAACATCAGTGGCAAGCCAGATCTTTGACGGTGGGGTCTTCTGCGCTGTGATCGGTTTGCATCCCCAGTCAATCACAAATGCAGCAAATACTTTGCTTTCATCCCCCCACCAGGGGAGTCACCCAGGGATGCTCTGATTCACATTGGCCGCCGGGACTCCTCTATGTCTATCCCCCAATGCGCCTCATTCCCAGAGTTTTATAGAAAACCCATCGCCTGAAGGCTGAGATCATCCTCGTTGCCCTCTTCTGGCCTCATCAAACATGACTGTCCCTCCTCTGGTCTCATCTGAAATATTCAATTTGGATATTGGATCCTGTCCAAGATCTCATCTCCCATCCATGGGGATTTCCCCCTCCCGACCTGATATCCCTGAGGCTGACAGCATGGTACCTCCATTTCCAGTGATCGCCAGTCAGGTTAAGTTGGTTTCTCTGGTGAAGGACTTTATTTTGCCATCTCAGAAGCCTTCCAGTTAAAAGGTTTATTGCAGCAAATGGACTCATCTTTTTGAGCTCATCAGAGGGACATTGATCCCTTTTTCTTGCTCTGGTTCCAGACATTCTGTCATTCCTTTCCTCTCTGTTCCAACAGAGAGCAAATTTCTCGATGATTAAGCTTCAGTTAGCAGCTATTTCTAACTTACACTTATCTGATAGTCCCATGATGTTCTTCGTGTTTCACTGTTGCAGTCATCACACTTGGGTTATCTGCCTGCAGGTAGCCCTCAGTCGGCCCGAATACCAGAGACTTAGTATTTCCGCATCTGTTGCTGTTGCTCCAGGACTGACATCAGGTCGTCAGGGGTATAAAAACAGACAGCCGACGCCATTACGTCAGTCTTTCTTGCCAAGGAGCCGGAAGCAGAAGCAGTTCGCACGAGTGCCGGTCGGCCGCTACCTGCGTTTTCGTTTCTGAATTGAATCATCCTGAAGTCTTCTAAAGCGAAGTATCCCTTTTTTCTTGCTCTAACCGATGTCAGAAAAAGTTAACAATTGTCTCACCTGTGGAAAGCAAATACAACACTGAAATTTCCATTCTTAATGCGTCACCTGTTTAGGCCCAGACCACGATGCTCCTCGCTGTCAGTTTTGAAATGGCTTCGGTAAGCCATCCGACTACCGATCTTCCGAAAAAACATAAGGATAAAGACAAAGACAGACTGCTCAGGTCCAAAACTGCCGCCGACACTTCCGTTAAGCTAGTCGCCAGTTTGCCGGTACTCAGTGAGGTGCTTTTGCAGCCCCTGATACCCTCTTCACTGGATTCACAGGCCACTACCGAGACCCATTCAGAGTCCGGTATGCCGCGAGACTCTTCTTTGACTATGGAAGCTGTAGATGTCTCTACCTTGGATGGGTCCGGAGCCGCTGAGGAGGTATCGGCTTCTGAGGAAGTTCGATGCATTACCGATACTCGACACAAACCCACAACTTCTTTCGTGTCTTTGGTTTTGTCTAAAACTACCAAGTTTCTAAGGCCAAGAGTACGAGCTACGCCTAAAAAACCAACGACCCAATCTCAAGCACCTGCTTCCTTGCCACAATCTCAAATGCTTAAAATGGCAGAAGACCTGATCATGCTGGTTAGGGGAAGCCAGCCTTCCCCTGCTAAGAGAAAAAGGGACTTGTCCCCAGAGGCTTTAACTGACCAAGAGTCCGACGACCCTGACGTTTCTGAATATGAAGACATGCCTTTATCTGCTTATGAGGATTCAGATGCAGAGGAATCCATTCCCTCTGCTTCCCCTTCAGAGGGTTTTTCTTTTGGTAAAACCCTTCATACATTAAGAGAGCATTTCCACTTGGAATGCCAGGATTATCCTCAGTCCAAAAAGAGACTCAGAGAATTTTTAGATTTGCCACAACATAGACCCTTAACTATCCCTCCTGTTCTGGATGTTGTGGATGATGTCTTTATGGAATCCAATCTGACTCCTGATACTTTACCACAAGAAAACACCTTCCGAACACCAAAGAAACTCACTTCATAAAAAACACCATCAACACCATAACCATGAAAAAACGTGGACAGAGATGATGTTAACCTTTTATTGCACTTTCTGGTACCTCAGCCATTCAACTTCAGTGGAACAATTTCCTTATGTACCAAATATACAATCACATGTCAAGACAATTAATCAATTAATTAAATAATTCATAATCATTACTTGATGATTCTCTTGAAGTGCATGAATATGTGCAACTAATGAAAAAGGGAAATATTTTGATTTCAAAAACATTATACACCCATTGAATACTATACAAGCAGAATATAGAATATAAACAATTGTTTCATAGATGCACAAAATCATTTATATACATAAAAACTACTGTAAAATTTCAAAACTTATGCATTTATAAAAATCTAAAATGAAAAATCTTATATGAATGTTACTTATTTGTTCAAACCTTACTGCTTTAATTGTTAATTTTGATTACGATTTATAATTATAAATTTCATACTACTACTAATTTTTACAAAGTCATGTTACTATCGAAAATCATTCCTCTAGGATGTAATGTGTGATAATTAATTATAATTCTATATTCAAGTTTATTTAATTCCCTTTTATAATTTCCTGGAAATACTTTAGATCATGCCAGTACGCTGAAAACAAATCCCCCCATTGATCTGTTGTACATAGATATAAAGTGATTAGCTACAGGGCTTTCCACATTCTTCCTTCTGATATCCCCAAGGTGCTCTAAAATGCGAACCTTCACCTTCCTTTTGGTCTGTCCTATATATACCATTGTGTATTCGTGCAGTTACACCCAATAATGTAGATTACTCCACATGAATTGCAATCAAACTTTTCCATGGCAAAGTATAATTTTCCATTAATTTTAATGCCATGTAAATTTTTGACTTTATTACACACTGAGCAATTCCCACATCTATACATTCCAAATGACTTATCATCCCCGGTCTTATAAATTCTCCTATTAAGTAGTTCTTTTAAATTATTATGCCTGCCATATGAGAATGTGATGTGTTTGGGAAAAAGATTTCCCACCATAACATCCTCAGTCACTATATCCCAAAAATGTCCCACTATTTTCTCCATAATTCCAGAAAAATCAGAAAATTTAGTTACAAAAATTATTTTTGCTCTTCTTGTTGAGACCGATGTTCTTCGTGTTTCACTGTTGCAGTCATAACTGTAGGGTGCTCCTGCCGGCAGGCAGCCCGAGGTCGGCCAGAATCCCAAAGTCTGGGTCCGGCGTCGGCTGTAAAAGCTAGTATCCTGACGTCAGTACGCCTTGGTACATAGCCCTCAGCCGACGCCATCTTCTCCAGTCTTTCTTGCCATGCGGTGGAAAGCAGCTCGCAAAACGTTGGTTGGAGATTTTCGAACAGCATTCTTGGTTGTTGTCGGTCCGAAGTTGTTACTTCTCTTCTCAAAGCTAAGTACCCCATTGGGGAATCTTTTTCTTGTTCCTCCGATGTCAGAAAAAGTTAATAATTGTATAGCGTGTGGGAAACAAATACCTCATAAAGATTTCCACTCTTACTGTCTACCTTGCTTAGGCCCTGACCACGACGTTTCTTGTTGTCGGTTCTGTGCCAGGTTCAACTCTCGTACTATCAAACGCAGGTATGACTGGGCTTTAAATTATTTTGGCAGACGCTTCAATTACAGAATGTCGTCGGATACTACCGGAGTTCAAAAGAAGCGCAAAGATAAAGACAGGCCCCCGAGGTCCAAACAGGACTCGTTGCAGCTGGAGCCAGCGTCCGTTCGGCTGTCGCCAGTGAGGCGCTTTGCAGCCCCTGTCGTCCGCCGCTTCTGAACCGATGGCCGATACGGACTCCCATGGGGAGCCATCAAGGCCCACTATTTTAACTGCTGCAGGACCTTCGGACGTCGCTCCTTCAGATGGGTCCGGAACCGCTGTGCAGGTACCGGCTTCTGAGGGGGTTTTCAGGCCTACTCACATTACTATTTCAAAGGCAAAGACAAAGACAAAGACTCCTTCTAAGTCTAAAGTTCCAGCTCAAGCTGCTTCTGAATCCACTCCCAAGACACAAAAACAATTATTGAGGATGGCTGAAGACTTGCTTACAATGATTAGGGGTTCTCACCCCCCTCCTGAGAAAAGGCCTCGACAGGATGTTACTCTGGATTCTTCTGACCAGGCCTCTGTCTCTTCTGTTTCTTCCTCTGATTAGGACTATTCCTTCCCCCCTTATGAGGATTCGGATGCTGAGGAATCTTTGCCCTCGGCCTCTCCGCCTGAGGATTTTTCTTTTGGGGAAACCTTGCATGAGATGAGGGAACATTTTCATTGGGAAGGACAGGAATATTCTGCTTCCAAAAAGAGGCTTAGAGAATTTCTTCTTCTTCCTCAGCATAGGCCTTTAGCTATCCCTCCTGTTTTGGACATTGTGGATGATGCTTTTTCTGAGGCTAATTTGAATCCTGATTCCATGCCTCCTGCTCCTTCTAAGCCTGATAGATTTTATAGGGTTCCTGACTCTCATTTATTTCTATTTAAAAATCCTTCTGCAGACCCTGAAACTATTTCTCAAGGTTCTAAGGCTGCTAAGGTTGCTACTTCTAAAAATCCTATTCCCTCTGAGAAGGATTCTCGTGCTTTAGACAGGTGGGGCAAAAAGGTATATACTTCTGCTACACTTTCTGTAAGGGCATTGAATTGCCAGTTTCATATGTTTAAATACCAGCAATTTCTTTTGTCTGTTTTAAAGCAAAAGCTTGCTTCCGTACCTGCTTGTGCAGAGGATAAGGAACTTCAGGATGTTTTGCATGCTACTGAACAGGTTAACAAGCATAGCTTACATTGTGGTTTTGATGCCTTGGATGCTTCCTGCAGGGCTGCTGCTTCTGGTACTGTGATTAGGAGACATGCCTGGCTTCGTGAACAAAGTTTGCCTGAACAGGTTAAGGCTAAGTTATTAGATGCCCCTGTTCAACATGATGTTCTTTTGGTTCTAAGGCTGAGGAAGTTATTAAAAGATGGAAGAAAAGGCAAAGTCCATGCAGACTGTAAAGATTTCTTGCAGGTTCAGCCTCCTAGATTTTCCAGGAATTGGCCCACTAAAATTGGTCCTTTCCCACGCCTGACAGGCCTCAAAGGGGAAGATATAGACGCAACAGAGGTCGTGGACAAGGCCAGACCTCGTACAGATCTAGACAATGGACTGCTTCTTCACCTAGAAGGGGAGAAGACAGATCCCAATCTCAAAGAAAACAAACTCAATGACTCTCTCGGTTGGGCTTCAGGACCTCTTTACCTGGACGCCTCTCGGAGGAAAACTGTCTCTTTTACAGGAATTGGACTCATATTACCCAGGACAAATGGGTATTGGATGTGATTTTAAAAGGTTACAAGTTCCACTTTCACACTTTGCCAAGGACTCACGGTTGGCCAGATCTGCCAAAACTTCAATGGTCAGAGGCCTTAACTCAAGTGGATGCTCTTCTGGCCATGAGGGCCATAGAGCCTGTTCCACTCTTGGAAATGGGAAAAGGATTTTATTCAAGGCTGTTTCTGGTTCCCAGAAAACAAAACTCTTGGAGACCTATTCTGGACCTTTCTGTGTTAAACACCTTTTTGGAAATTCCAAAGTTCAAGATGCTCACTCTGCAACAGTTACTTCCAATGCTCTCTCAGGACGCCTGGATGGTGACATTGGACTTAAAGGAAGCCTATTTGCATATCCCTATCAGTCAAGAACGCAGGAAATTCCTCAGGTTCAAGGCAGGTTCGAGGCACTTTCAATTCTCTGTTCTGCCCTCTGGTTTATCTACTGCGCCCAGAGTCTTCACCAAGTGCCTGGCACCAGTAGTGGCTTACTGCAGACTTCAGGGGATTCAGATTTACCCCTATTTGGACGACTGCCTTATTCAGGCAGACAGCAAAGATCTTCTGCTTCAACACCTAGACTTCGTTCAACGTCTTCTCCTCTTACTGGGATTCTCAGTGAACATAAAAAAGTCACATTTGATCCCTTCTCAACAAATGGTATTCTTGGGAGCCCTCTTAAACACAACCTTACAAAGGGCCTACCTCACTCCAGAAAAAGAAACTCAGCTGGCTTCTACTTTCAACACCTTGGCAACTCTATCTCAGCTCACTGCAAGGAAATTCCTGCAGGCTCTGGGCTACATGGCTTCCTGCATTCTGTTGATTCCAAACGCAAGGCTTCACATGAGAAAGCTTCAATGGTATCTGAAAAGTGTATGGTCACAGCATTATCACGATCTGGATATTCTGATTCCTCTGATCCCCTGCCTCCAGAAGGAGTTCCTCTGGTGGTCCAGGGCATGCATTCTGAACGAAGGAAAACCTTTTCGTCTCCCTCAACCTACTCAAATCCTAACCACGGACGCCTCGGATTATGCTTGGGGAGCACATTTTCTAGACAATTGCCAGCAAGGAACCTGGACAAAGGACCATCTTCACTGGCACATCAATCTGAAGGAGATGTTGGCAGTTCAAAATGCCCCTTTGGCCTTCAAGCACCTTTACAACCAGGGCCTCTGCTAATTGACAGACAACACCACGGTCATGTGGTACATCAACAAGCAGGGGGGATCTCATTCTTACCCCCTTTGCAGACTGGCTATGAGCTTATGGGACACAGCTCTAAATTTGAATCTGCATCTCCAGGCTCAATTCATTCCAGGAAAACAAAATCATTTAGCAGACAGCCTGAGCAGAAACATTTCAGATCCTCACAAATGGATGCTAGACACCAACTTGTTCAAAAGGATTACTGCAATTTGGGGATGTCCCCAGATAGATCTGTTCGCATCCCATCTCAATCATCAGCTGCCTCGCTTTTGCACCAGGTCCTTCCACAAAACAGCATGGAGAGTGGATGCCCTGTCTTTCAGTTGGAGAAGTCTGTCTGCATATGCCTTCCCTCCTCTTCCTCTACTGCCTCGGGTACTACTGAAGATAAAGCAGGACAATCCCAAGTTCCTCATCTTGATTGCTCCAAATTGGCCTCGACAGTTTTGATATCCGACTCTAAAGCTCCTGTTCTCGGGGCCTCCTTGGATTCTTCCACTGAACCCTTCGCTTCTGTCCCAGCATCAGGGTCAGTTACTACATTCCAACCTCAAGACCCTTTGCTTGGCAGCTTGGCTCTTCAAAGGAATTTGATTGCCTCTAGTCTTCCCAAACAAGTTTTGGATGTTCTTTTGGAAGCTAGATGGCCTAGCACTAGGAAATCTTATGCCTCTAAATGGAAGAGGTTTTCTATTTGGATGCAGGACCGAGGTTCTGATCCTCAGGTTCCTGATCTCTCCTCTATTTTGCTTTACCTTTCGGAGCTTTTATCTAAGGGACTTTCATTTTCTTCTATTAAGATTCATGCTTCTGCTATCTCTGCGCATTTCAGTTCTGATCCTCCTGTTTTTTCACATCCTTTGGTGAAGCAGTTTTTGAGGGGGCTAAGAATTTGCGGCCTCCAAGGACCCCTCCGGTCCCTGCCTGGGATCTTAATTATGTTTTAGAAAAACTTACTTTGCCTCCTTTTGAGCCTGCTGCATCTTCAGATATTAAATTCCTATCTTGGAAGACTGTTCTTTTGTTAGCGTTGACCTCTGCCAGAAGGGTCTCAGAGTTGCAAGCTCTTATGGCTGTGGAACCTTACCTTATTTTCCATCAGGACAGAGTATCCTTGAGGACCAATCCTACTTTCATGCCTAAGGTGATTTCAAAAGTGGCCTTGAATCAGACAATTCACCTTCCTACTTTCTTTCCAAATCCTCAAAATAAAGGGGAAAGGATTTTGCATTCATTGGATGTGCACAGACAGTTAAGATTTTACTTGGACAAGACTAAAGATTTCAGAAAGTCTAACCAACTGTTTGTTTCCTTTGCTTCCAGTTCACTTGGAAAACCTATTTCTAAACAAACCATTTCCAAATGGATTGCTTATGGGATCAGATTTTGTTACACTCATCATGGTAAACAGTTTCCTGGAACCATTAGAAGTCATTCTACTAGAGCAGCTGCTACTTCTACAGCTTTTCTCAGAGGAGTTCCTACCAAGGATATCTTGAAGCTGCCACTTGGAGTTCAGTGCATACTTTTTCCAAGCACTACAATCTCCCTTTGTTTTCTAAGTCTAGGGCAGGCTTTGCCTCTGCTGTCTTGCAGGGTATTCTTGCCTCCCCTTCTTCTATCTAAAGCCTCCTCCCTCTCTACACTGCTTTGGGATTCCACCCTACAGTTATGACTGCAACAGTGAAACACGAAGAACATAGTACAGTTGTGTACACCTACCATAAATGTAGATGTTCGAGTGTCTTCACTGTTGCAGTCGGGGTTTCCCTCCCTCCTATCCCCTCTTCTTCTTCTCTCTTTTGTGGTGTATTTGTGTTTCCTTGTTGGATTCATTTTTGATTTATTGGGGTATTCTGACATCTAGGGCAAGAAAGGCTGGAGAAGATGGCATCGGCTGAGGGCTATGTACCAAGGCGTACTGACGTCAGGATACTAGCTTTTACAGCCGATGCCGGACCCAGACTTTGGGATTCTGGCCGACCTCGGGCTGCCTGCCGGCAGGAGCACCCTACAGTTATGATTGCAACAGTGAAGACACTCGAACATCTACATTTATGGTAGGTGTACACAACTGTACTTTCTGCTTCTCCACGATAGCTATTTGCCCCATATCCTTACTTACAAACCTTCTGCTGGGCTTTAGAAAGGATCATATCAGAATAACCCCTCGAAGACAACCTTTCATACACTTCAACCATAAAGTCTTCTCTAAGCTGCTTTTCAGAAGTGTTACAACAAAAAAGTCTAAATTCCTCATATGGCAGTACTTTAAGTAGATGAGGGAGATGCATACTATCAGCATGTAAGAAATTGTTCACTGAAGTGGGTTTTCTATATGGTCTGTGTTGCACTTTGCCCTGTCCATTTATGTAAAACACAACATCTAAAAAAGCTATGTTGTTATCCTTACATTCCCAAACAAATTTCAATCCATGTGTATTTCCATTAAGATCATCCATAAATTTTTCAAACTGCAACCGACTACCCCTACATATAAAAATGAGATCATCTATGTAATGTTTGTAGTACACAACATTGTTGATAAAGAATTACAAAACATGAGTTGTTTTTTCAAATTCACCCATGTATATAATGGCATAAGAGGGGGAAAATGCTTCCCCCATCGCTGTATCTCTTGATTGTAAATAAAAAATCTTTCTTCCATACAAAATAATTCTGTGTTGAACTGAATTCCAAAATAGATAACAAAAAGAAGGTATGGGGGCCTTCTCCCATCACTTTTACCATGGCTTCTAAACCCTATCTTTTATCTATATTTGTGTATAATGCTGACACATCAACAATAGCCCAAAAGTATTCTTTATGCCACTCCATATTATATAAATGCTTACAGACTTCATTAGTGTTTTTAATATGGGACACAATTCGGGCCAAATATTCTTTAAGATGGAAATCCAAAAATTTGTTGACTCTTTCTATATATGAGCCTATGCCTGAAATTATTGGTCTCCCAGGAGGATTCTTTAAAATGTTGTGAATTTTAGGTATAGCATATAGATAAGGGTGCTTGGGTTCACTTACAATCAGCTTCTTGATATCATTTGGTTTCAAAAAACCCAGCCGTTCCCCTCTTTCCAATAATTCACAAAGTACCTCTCTGAACTGTTGCACCGGGTTTGCAGATAATTTTTTTATAAACATTTTCCTCCATTAGTAAATCCTGTACCATGTTCTCATAATGTTCAGTATTCATGACAACCCAATTACCCCCCTTGTCCACTTGTTTAACAACTATTTTATCTAAAAGTGTTCTTAAATCTTTTAATGCTAGCCATTCATTTTTACTGAGATTGTAATCCATGTGTGTTTTGCAGAACTTACAAAACTCATATTCAATTCTGGCACACACTGTGATGTTCATCGTGTTACCCTGCTGCAGTCATCACACTTGGGTTATCCTGCCGTCAAGCGGTCCCGCAGTCGGCCTGAATTCCAAAGTCTTGGTCCAGCGTCGGTTGCTGTTGCTTCTTTCCTGACGTCAGTGCACCAGGGGTATATAAGAGGCATCCGACACCATTTTCTTCAGTCTTTCTTGCCGCGCGGTGCCCGAAGCAGAATCAGTTCCCAAGTGCCAATCGGCCAACACCTGAGATTTTCGAATCGAATTTCAGTCCAAAGTCTTCAAAGCTAAGTACCCCGTTGGGGAACCTTTTCTTGCCTCAGTCCGATGTCAGAAAAAGTTAACAATTGCATTTCTTGTGGGAAGCAAATAGCTCAAAAGGACTTTCATTCTTATTGTATACCTTGCCTAGGCCCAGACCACGACGTCACTGGTTGTCGGTTTTGTGCTAGGTTCAATAAGCGAACTATAAAGCGACGCTTTGATTTCGCATGACACTACTTCGGTAGGAAATTTAATTACACTATGCCATCGGAGCAACCGACTACCGGCGTGCATAAAAAACGCAAAGATAGAGAGACCGCTTCGGATTCTCAAGCAGAGAGTTCTAGGCCGACGCAGCCATTTTCTTTAGGCCCTTCTGACGACATTGCAGAAGGAGAAGCCGGTGCTGTGGAAACGCCTTCGGTTTCAGAAGGTGTCTTCAGACCGACTACTCGCACCATAAAATCTTATGCTAAGCTTAAGACTCCTCTAAAACCAAAAAAGACTGCACATCAGTCTCCAGTTCAAGACCCCATGCCTAAGAAACAGATGCTTAAAATGGCTGAAGATTTGATTTCTTTAATCAGGGGTTCCCAACCCCCCCCCCCCGACAAAAGGCCTAGACAAGAGGAGGATTATGCCTCCTCTGATCAAGTGTCTATTTCCACAGGCTCCTCTGAGGAACAGGATTACTCCTTTCCCCCTTATGAAGATTCTGATGCTGAAGATTCCATTCCCTCAGCTTCTCCCCCTGATGACTATTCCTTTGGGCAAACCTTTACATACCATGAGGGAACTTTTCCACTGGGAAGGTCAGGACTATTCCGACTCAAAGAAAAGGCTCCGAGAGTTTCTTTTACTCCCCCAGCACAGACCACTTGCTATCCCTCCAGTTTTAGACATTGTGGATGATGTTTACTTAGAATCTAGTCTAAATCCAGTTTCTCTGCCTCCTGCTCCAGCCAAACCTGATAGATGTTATAGAGTGCCTGACTCACACAAATTCCTTTACAAAAGCCCTGTTGCTGACCCAGAGACAATCTCCCAGGGTCCCAAAGGGGCTAAGGCTTCTATGGCTAAAAATCCTGTACCCTCTGAAAGGGACTCCAGAGCACTAGATAGGTGGGGGAAGAAGGTTTACACCTCAGCTACTCTAGCTATGAGAGCACTAAATTGTCAATTTAAATACCAGCAATTCCTAATGTCTCAAATAAAACAAAAGATGAGCACACACCCTCAACAGTCTGAATTCAAGGAAATGCAGGATCTGTTGCATGCAGCTGAACAGGTGGGCAAACATACTTTACAATGTGGATTTGATTCCTTGGAAGCTTCCTGTAGAGCAGCTGTTACTGGGTCTGTTATACGTAGGCATGCTTGGTTAAAGGAACAAGCTCTGCCTGATCATGTTAAAGCAAAGTTACTAGATGCACCCTTACAGCAGGATGTCTTATTTGGGATTAAAGCAGAAGAGGTTTTAAAGAAAATGGAGGATAAGGCAAAATCTATGCAGACGGTCAAAGATTTCTTACAGGTACAGCCCCCACGCTTCAGCAGAAATTGGCCAACAAAAGATTGGTCCTTTCCAGCTTCTGACAGACCACAGAGGGGTAAATACAGGCGCCCAAGGGGCAGAGGACAAGCACAAATCCCTTACAAACCTCGCCAATGGGGCACTGCAACACAGAAGGGAGAAGACAGGTCCCAAACTACTAGAAGGCAAACACAATGACTTAAACCTCAAACTGCCGAGCAAAACTCTCTTGGCAGCTCCCTTGGGAGGAAAATTAACATTTTTCACAGACAACTGCCGCATCATCACGAAGGACAAATGGGTCCTAGACATTATCTCACAAGGATACAGATTCCATTTCCACACCTTGCCAAGGATAAAAGGAATGCCAAACCTGCCACAAAATCAATGGGCAGAGGCACAAAAACAAATTACAGCTCTCATGGACATGAGAGCCATTCAACTGGTACCTACTCAGGAGCAAGGCCAAGGATTTTACTCAAGGCTCTTTCTAGTCCCCAGAAAGGACAATGCTTGGAGACCCATTCTGGACCTTTCAATTCTAAACACCTTCTTGCAAGTACCCAAATTCAAGATGCTAACACTACAGCAGCTTCTTCCCATGTTGAGCAAGAAAGCTTGGCTAGTAACGTTGGACCTCAAGGAGGCATACCTGCATGTCCCTATCAGACAAAATTGCAGAACATACCTCTGTTTCATTGCAGGTTCAACCCATTACCAATTATCTGCACTGCCCTTTGGCTTATCTACTGCGCCCAGGGTCTTCACAAAATGCCTGGCACCAGTAATTGCATACTGCAGACAAAGGAATTCAAATATACCCATACCTGGACGACTGCCTCATCCAAGCAGAAAGC